>NC_140989.1:309755244-310023853 GCF_052327205.1 Somniosus microcephalus
ACCGTTTCGGAAAGGTAAGCTTTCTTTCGACGTAATGCACGCGTAGGTACGCTCTATAACTTTCAAGCGCATAGCCGGACAGACGCACACGTGATGACAGACAGAAGGACAGACAGAAGGACAGATAGACAGACAGATCGACTCGTTTATATATATAAGATAGATAGAAAACTAGCTGGAGTGCCCGGCGGTGCCGAGGCTTTTTCGAGGGCATGTTGTTGTTGGAAGAGAGAGAGCGAGCGACTGGGGGGGAAGAGAGAGAGCGAGCGACTGGGGGGGGAAGAGAGAGAGCGAGCGACTGGGGGGGAAGAGAGAGAGAGCGACTGGGGGGGAAGAGAGAGAGAGAGTGGGGGGGAAGAGAGAGAGCGACTGGGGGGGGAGAGAGAGAGCGACTGGGGGGAAGAGAGAGAGCGACTGGGGGGAAGAGAAGAGAGCGACTGGGGGGAAGAGAGAGAGCGACTGGGGGGGGAAGAGAGAGAGCGACTGGGGGGAAGAGAGAGAGCGAGGGGGGGAAGAGAGAGAGCGACTGGGGGGGGAAGAGAGAGCGCGACTGGGGGGAAGAGAGAGAGCGACTGGGGGGGAAGAGAGAGAGCGAGCGACTGGGGGGGAAGAGAGAGAGCGCGCGACTGGGGGAAGAGAGAGAGAGCGCGACTGGGGGGAAGAGAGGGAGAGCGCGACTGGGGGGAAGAGAGAGAGAGCGCGACTGGGGGGGAAGAGAGAGAGAGAGAGCGACGGGGGAAGAGAGAGAGAGAGCGACTGGGGGGGAAGAGAGAGAGAGAGCGACTGGGGGGGAGAGAGAGAGAGAGCGACTGGGGGGGGAGAGAGAGAGAGAGCGACTGGGGGAAGAGAGAGAGAGAGCGACTGGGGGTAAGAGAGAGAGAGCGACTGGGGGGGAAGAGAGAGAGAGAGCGACTGGGGGAGAGAGAGAGCGTGACTGGGGGGAAGAGAGAGAGCGACTGGGGGGAAGAGAGAGAGCGACTGGGGGAAGAGAGAGCGACGGGGGAAGAGAGAGCGACTGGGGGGGAAGAGAGAGCGACTGGGGGAAGAGAGAGAGCGACTGGGGGAAGAGAGAGCGACTGGGGGGAAGAGAGAGCGACTGGGGGGAAGAGAGAGCGACTGGGGGAAGAGAGAGCGACTGGGGGGAAGAGAGAGCGACTGGGGGGAAGAGAGAGCGACTGGGGGAAGAGAGAGCGACTGGGGGGAAGAGAGAGCGACTGGGGGGAAGAGAGAGCGACTGGGGGAAGAGAGAGCGACTGGGGGAAGAGAGCGCGCGACTGGGGGGAAGAGAGCGCGCGACTGGGGGGAAGAGAGAGAGCGACTGGGGGAAGAGAGAGAGCGACTGGGGGGAAGAGAGAGAGCGACTGGGGGGAAGAGAGAGAGCGACTGGGGGAAGAGAGAGAGCGACTGGGGGAAGAGAGAGAGCGACTGGGGGGAAGAGAGAGAGCGATGGGGGAAGAGAGAGAGCGACTGGGGGGAAGAGAGAGAGCGACTGGGGGGAAGAGAGAGAGCGACTGGGGGGAAGAGAGAGAGCGACTGGGGGAAGAGAGAGAGCGACGGGGAAGAGAGAGAGCGACTGGGGGGAAGAGATGAGAGCGACTGGGGGAAGAGAGAGAGCGACTGGGGGAAGAGAGAGAGCGACTGGGGGGAAGAGAGAGAGCGACTGGGGGAAGAGAGAGAGCGACTGGGGGAAGAGAGAGAGCGACTGGGGGGAAGAGAGAGAGCGACTGGGGGGAAGAGAGAGAGCGACTGGGGGAAGAGAGAGAGCGACTGGGGGGAAGAGAGAGAGCGACTGGGGGAAGAGAGAGAGCGACTGGGGGGAAGAGAGAGAGCGACTGGGGGGAAGAGAGAGAGCGACTGGGGGGAAGAGAGAGAGCGACGGGGGAAGAGAGAGAGCGACTGGGGGGAAGAGAGAGAGCGACTGGGGGGGAAGAGAGAGAGCGACTGGGGGAAGAGAGAGAACGACTGGGGGAAGAGAGAGAGCGACTGGGGAGAAGAGAGAGAGCGACTGGGGGGAAGAGAGAGAGCGACTGGGGGAAGGAGAGAGAGAGAGACTTGGGGGAAGGAGAGAGAGAGAGACTTGGGGGGAAGGAGAGAGAGAGAGACTTGGGGGAAGGAGAGAGAGAGAGACTTGGGGGGAAGGAGAGAGAGAGAGACTTGGGGGAAGGAGAGAGAGAGAGACTTGGGGGGAAGGAGAGAGAGAGAGACTTGGGGGAAGGAGAGAGAGAGAGACTTGGGGGAAGGAGAGAGCGAGGAAGAGACTGGGGGAAGGAGAGAGCGAGAGACTGGGGGGGAAGGAGAGAGCGAGAGGCTGGGGGGAAGGAGAGAGCGAGAGACTGGGGGGAAGGAGAGAGCGAGAGACTGGGGGGGAAGGATGAGAGCGAGAGACTGGGGGGGAAGGAGAGAGCGAGAGACTGGGGGGGAAGGATGAGAGCGAGAGACTGGGGGGGAAGGAGAGAGCGAGAGACTGGGGGGGAAGGAGAGAGCGAGAGACTGGGGGGGAAGGAGAGAGCGAGAGACTGGGGGGAAGAGAGAGCGAGAGACGGGGGAAGGAGAGAGCGAGAGACTGGGGGGGAAGGAGAGAGCGAGAGACTGGGGGGAAGGAGAGAGCGAGAGACTGGGGGGGAAGGAGAGAGCGAGAGACTGGGGGGGAAGGAGAGAGCGAGAGACTGGGGGGGAAGGAGAGAGCGAGAGACTGGGGGGAAGGAGAGAGCGAGAGACGGGGGGAAGGAGAGAGCGAGAGACTGGGGGGGAAGGAGAGAGCGAGAGACTGGGGGGGAAGGAGAGAGCGAGAGACTGGGGGGAAGGAGAGAGCGAGAGACTGGGGGGAAGGAGAGAGCGAGAGACGGGGGGAAGGAGAGAGCGAGAGACTGGGGGGGAAGGAGAGAGCGAGAGACTGGGGGAAGGAGAGAGAGCAAGAGACGGGGGAAGGAGAGAGCGAGAGACTGGGGGGAAGGAGAGAGCGAGAGACTGGGGGGGAAGGAGAGAGCGAGAGACTGGGGGGAAGGAGAGAGCGAGAGACTGGGGGAAGGAGAGAGCGAGAGACTGGGGAAGGAGAGAGCGAGAGACTGGGGGGAAGGAGAGAGCGAGAGACTGGGGGGAAGGAAGAGAGCGAGAGACTGGGGGGAAGGAGAGAGCGAGAGACTGGAGGGGAAGGAGAGAGAGAGGGGGGGGGAAGGAGAGAAAGAGAGAGAGGGAAGGAGAGAGAGACAGAGAGGGGGAAGGTGAGAGAGAGGGAAGGGGCTGGACTCAGAGCCCGGTGGGTGAAGGGCGGCCGCCATTTTGTGAGGTCGGCGGGACGGTTGAGACCGCGGGGAAGGGCTTGGACTTAGAGCCCAGCCGCGGTGACCGTGGGTTATATTGCGATGACTGTGTTATAGGACAATGAAGCCAGCTACCCTCTGACCGGAGGAATCAGGAGCCACTTTCTTAGGCTTTTAATCTGCGATTTAATAATTTCAAAATACTGTTACTTGTTCCACATTTAAATTTTATGTAGTTTAAAATACTTCTAACATTGAATATAATTCTGGTTAATATTTGGGATCCAGGGTGTAGTTAGTAATGCTTGAAGTCTTACGTTGCAGCTTCTGACCGCCTCTGTGAAGCAGAAACTCAGACATAGTTTGATGCTGAATCTTTGCTGGTTGTTCTAATGATGCCAATAAATCTGTATCCGTTTCTGTGACTTTTTCTTAATTAGGAAATGCCCCAATTGATGAAACGCCGACTCCCTCCTCCCTCTTCCCCCCCACCTCTTCCTCTTCCCCCCTCTTCCCCCTACCTCTTCCCCCCTCCTACCTCTTCCCCCCCTCCTCCACTACTCTTCCCCCCCTCCTACCTCTTCCCCCCCCTCCCACCTCTTCTCCCCCCCTCCCCCTCCTACCTCTTCTCCCCCCCTCCTACCTCTTCTCCCCCCCTCCCCCTCCTACCTCTTCCCCCCCACCTCTTCCCCCCACCCACCTCTTCCCCCCTCCCCCTCCTACCTCTTCCCCCCTCCCCCTCTGCTCCCTCCCTCTCCCCTCTCCCCTCCTCCTCCCCCCTCTCCCCCTCCTCTCCTCCCTCTCACCACCTCCCTACCCCCTCCTCCTCCCTCTCCCTCTCCCTCTCCCCTGCCCGAGCCCTCATCCCCCGCTGCAGTCCCTCTTTCTGCCCCGGGGCCCGGGCCTCGGCACCTGGATGAACGCGTTCCCTTGGACGCTTTTGGCGCCTCGGCCGTCACCCTGATGCCGTTGGCCGAGGCGAACACCCGCAAAGACATGGCCCAGCCAAGTCCAGCGCCCCGGTCAGCTCGAGGTCCGCAGCCGCTGTTCGGCCGCAGGCCACAAAGCACCCGAGCCCAGCGCTGGCGATGGCTCCACGGAGCTCCGTGCCGCCCCACGCACTGACATGGCCCCGCCCTCCCGAGCTGGCTTGAAGTGCGCCGATTGCGGCTGTGAGAGATGGCCGGCGGGCCCGGTTGCCGGGGTAACCCTTCCCGCTCTCCAAGCCCCGCCCGAGATCAGCACTCCTGAGAGCCCCCACCCCGCCCGAGCCGAGCGGGGAACAGAGAGAGACGCCGCGTCTCAGCTGCTCCTGCTGCGCGCGCACCCTTTACTAAGGGAGCGGCGCTCGGCTGAGGCCGCCCCTCCAGCCTTCACAAAGATGGCGGCGATCAGGGGCCGCTTGTTGACTGGGGCCGGAGGTGCCTAGCTCGGGCGTGGGTGCGGAGAAGAGGCCGAGGCTTCGAGGCCTACCTGGAAAAACGGGGAAAGGTAGGAAAATTTATGAGATTAGATAAAAGATTTAGAAAGTAATGAACTTTTTTAAAAAACAATATGTGTTTTAAAAGCAACGTTTTTTTGAAAGACGCAGAAAGCGGGAAAAAGAAAGGAAAAGTTTGGAATCAAGATGGCGGCGACTCACCTCGGTTCAGAATGATAAGGCCCGCCCACACACGCACCGATTGGTCGACCGTCAGGTCACAAAGCGTAGGATTGGTGAATCGTCCCGTCACTCGACCGTAGGAGGGCCCGGCCGCACGCGCCAGGAACCCGGCGTACGATTGGTCGACCTCGAGGTCACTCTGTCGCTAATGAGCAGATAATGAGATGCTAATGAATGGAATTTTGAACGTTTTTCGGATACCGCGGGGCGCGATTTTCGTCCGGCCGAAACGTAAATATGCTTAAGACCGTTTCGGAAAGGTAAGCTTTCTTTCGACGTAATGCACGCGTAGGTACGCTCTATAACTTTCAAGCGCATAGCCGGACAGACGCACACGTGATGACAGACAGAAGGACAGACAGAAGGACAGATAGACAGACAGATCGACTCGTTTATATATATAAGATAGATAGAAAACTAGCTGGAGTGCCCGGCGGTGCCGAGGCTTTTTCGAGGGCATGTTGTTGTTGGAAGAGAGAGAGCGAGCGACTGGGGGGAAGAGAGAGAGCGAGCGACTGGGGGGGGGAAGAGAGAGAGCGAGCGACTGGGGGGAAGAGAGAGAGAGCGACTGGGGGGGAAGAGAGAGAGAGAGTGGGGGGGAAGAGAGAGAGCGACTGGGGGGGGAAGAGAGAGAGCGACTGGGGGGGAAGAGAGAGAGCGACTGGGGGGGAAGAGAGAGAGCGACTGGGGGGAAGAGAGAGAGCGACTGGGGGGGAAGAGAGAGAGCGACTGGGGGGGAAGAGAGAGAGCGACTGGGGGGGGAAGAGAGAGCGCGACTGGGGGGGAAGAGAGAGAGCGACTGGGGGGGGGAAGAGAGAGAGCGACTGGGGGGGAAGAGAGAGAGCGACTGGGGGGGAAGAGAGAGAGCGACCTGGGGGGAAGAGAGAGAGCGACTGGGGGGGAAGAGAGAGCGCGACTGGGGGGAAGAGAGAGAGCGACTGGGGGGGAAGAGAGAGAGCGAGCGACTGGGGGGGAAGAGAGAGAGCGCGCGACTGGGGGGAAGAGAGAGAGCGCGCGACTGGGGGAAGAGAGGGAGAGCGCGACTGGGGGAAGAGAGGGAGAGCGCGACTGGGGGAAGAGAGAGAGAGCGCGACTGGGGGGAAGAGAGAGAGAGAGCGACGGGGGGAAGAGAGAGAGAGAGCGACTGGGGGGAAGAGAGAGAGAGAGCAACTGGGGGGGAGAGAGAGAGAGCGAGCGACTGGGGGGGAAGAGAGAGAGAGAGCGACTGGGGGGGGAAGAGAGAGAGAGAGCGACTGGGGTAAGAGAGAGAGAGCGACTGGGGGGAAGAGAGAGAGAGAGCGCGACTGGGGGGGAGAGAGAGAGCGTGACTGGGGGGAAGAGAGAGAGCGACTGGGGGAAGAGAGAGAGCGACTGGGGGGAAGAGAGAGAGCGACTGGGGGGAAGAGAGAGCGACTGGGGGGAAGAGAGAGCGACTGGGGGGAAGAGAGAGCGACTGGGGGGAAGAGAGAGCGACTGGGGGAAGAGAGAGCGACTGGGGGGGAAGAGAGAGCGACTGGGGGAAGAGAGAGAGCGACTGGGGGGAAGAGAGAGAGCGACTGGGGGAAGAGAGAGAGCGACTGGGGGAAGAGAGAGCGACTGGGGGGAAGAGAGCGCGCGACTGGGGGGAAGAGAGCGCGCGACTGGGGGGAAAGAGAGCGCGCGACTGGGGGGAAGAGATGCGCGCGACTGGGGGAAGAGAGAGAGCGACTGGGGGGAAGAGAGAGAGCGACTGGGGGAAGAGAGAGAGCGACTGGGGGGAAGAGAGAGAGCGACTGGGGGAAGAGAGAGAGCGACTGGGGGAAGAGAGAGAGCGACTGGGGGGGAAGAGAGAGAGCGACTGGGGGGAAGAGAGAGAGCGACTGGGGGGAAGAGAGAGAGGACCTGGGGGAAGAGAGAGAGCGACTGGGGGGAAGAGAGAGAGCGACGGGGAAGAGAGAGAGCGACTGGGGGAAGAGAGAGAGCGACTGGGGGGAAGAGAGAGAGCGACTGGGGGGAAGAGAGAGAGCGACTGGGGGGAAGAGAGAGAGCGACTGGGGGGAAGAGAGAGAGCGACTGGGGGGAAGAGAGAGAGCGACTGGGGGGAAGAGAGAGAGCGACTGGGGGAAGAGAGAGAGCGACTGGGGGGAAGAGAGAGAGCGACTGGGGGGAAGAGAGAGAGCGACTGGGGGAAGAGAGAGAGCGACTGGGGGGAAGAGAGAGAGCGACTGGGGGGAAGAGAGAGAGCGACTGGGGGGGTAGAGAGAGAGCGACTGGGGGGAAGAGAGAGTGTGGACTGGGGGGAAGGGGGGGAAAAGGGGGAGGGGAGGGGGGAAGGAAAGGGGGAGGGGGAGGGGGAGGAAAGGGGCAGGGGTGGAGAAAAGGGGGAGGAGAGGAGAGGGGAGGAAAGGGGGAGGGGAGGAAAGGGGGAGATGGGAGGAAAGGGGGAGGGAGAGGGGGAGGGGGGGTGGAAAGGGGGAGGGGGGAGGAAAGGGGGAGGGGGGAGGAAAGGGGGAGGGAGGGGAGGGGGGAGGAAAGGGGGAAGGGGAGGAAAGGGGGAAGAAGGGGGAGGGGGAAGAAGGGGGAGGGTGAAGAGGGGGAGGGGGGATGGAGGGGGAGGGGGAAGAAGGGGAAGGGTGAGGGGGAAGAAGGGAGAGGGGGAAGAAGGGGGAGGGGCAGGGGGGAGGGGGAAGAAGGTCGAGGGAGGAAGAGGGGGAGGGGAGGAAGAGAGGGGAGGGGAGGAAGAGGGGGGAGGTGAGGAAGAGAGGGGAGGAAGAGGGGGGAGGGGAGGAAGAGAGGGGAGGGGAAGATGGGAGGGGAGGGGGAAGAGGGGGAAAGGGGGAGAGAAGGGGAGGGGAGGGGAGAGGGCGGAGGGGGAGGGGGGAGAAGGGGGAGGGGGGAAGAAGGGGGAGGGGAAGAGGGGGGGAAGAAGGGGGAGAGGAAGGGGAGGGGGAAGAAGGGGAGGGGAGGAAGAGGGGGGAGGGGAGGAAGGGGGTGAGGGGGGAAGAAGGGGGAGGGGGGAAGAAGGGGAGGGGGAGGGGGGAAGAAGGGAGGGGGAGGGGGAAGAAGGTGAAGGGGAGGGGGGGAGAAGGGGAGGGGGGAGGGGGAAGAAGGGGGAGGGGGGAAGAAGGGAGAGGGGAAGAAGGGGGAAGATGGGGGGAGGGGGAAGAAGGGGGAGGGGGCGGAAGAAGGGAAGGGGGGTGAAGAAGGGGGAGGGGGAGAGGGGGAAGGACGGGGGGGGGGGGGGAGTCCCTGAGTCCCGCCCTCCCGAGGCCCGATCTCCGGAGCTCCGCGCCCCGCCCCCCGAGCCGCCGATCTCCGATGCCCGATCTCCGAGGCTCACCCCCCCCCCCACGATCTCCCGAGCCCCGCCCCCCGCCCGAGCCGCTTCAAGAGCAGAGAGAGAGACGCCGCCGCACAACCTACCACGAGCCCAGCCGGACTCAAGTCGCGTGCGCTGACTACTGCCCCACCCGCCTTTACTAAGATGGCAACAGTGGCGACGCTCAGCTCAGGCCCGCCCCCTCCAGCCTTCACAAAGATGGCGGCGATCGCGAGCCGCTTGTTCAGCGCGATGGGAGGTGCCTAGCTCGGACGTGGCTGGGCAACAGAGGCCCAGGCTTACAGGCCTGGAAAAACGGTGAAAGGTAGGAAAATTCTAGATGTTAGAGAAAAGATTTACAAATTAATTAACTTTTTTTTTAGACAATTTGTGTTTTAAAAGCAACTTTTTTTTTTGCTGGAAATGTAGATTTGAAAAGAAACACGCAGAAAGCAGGAAAAAGAAATGAAAAGTTTGGAATCAAGATGGCGGCGACTCACCTCGGTTCAGAACGATAAGGCCCGCCCACACACGCAGCGATTGGTCGACCGTCAGGTCACCGAAGCGTAGGATTGGTCAATCGTCCTCTCACTCGACTCTAGGAGGGCCAGCCCGCACGCGCCAGGAACCCGCCGTACGATTGGTTGACCTCGACGTCACTCTATTCCTAATGAGCGGATTATGAGATGCTAATGAGCGGAATTTTGAACGTTTTTTGGATACCGCGGGCGCAATTTTTGTGTCGCCGAAACGTAAATACGCTTACGAACGTTCCGGAATTGTAAGCTTTCTTTTGATGTAATGCACGTGTAGGTACGCTCTATAAATTTAGAGTGTATAGCCGGACAGACACACACTGAAGGACAGACAGACAGACAGATGTATCCGTTTATATAGATATAAATAAAGATAGATCGATCGATAGATAGATAGATAACACAACATGGCATCTGCTAAGAACTGTACTGCACATGGCTTTATTATTATATACATCACTAGTCCACCAGGTGGCTCTATTTAACTGCTTCAATAAGAAGGGAGAAGTGTATCATAGCAAATAATGATGTGGAGATGCCGGAGTTGGACTGGGGTGGACAAATGTAAGAAGTCACACAACACCAGGTTATAGTTCAATAGCTTTATTTGAAATCACAAACTTTTGGAGCGCTGCTCCTTCGTCAGGTGAAGTGGAGAGATGCATATAGACACAGCATATATAGTCAGAGAATACTGCCAGATGATTACAGGTAATCTTTCTAACTGCCCTTTATCACACCTCGGCAGAGAGATAATCACAGCAATCAAAGGTGTGAATGGTGTCCAAACAGGCCAGTCAGGAAAACATTACATCAAAGAACAATGAGGTGGGATCACAAGGGGTCAAATGTTGCAGATGCTGGGGTCTGTATGAAAAACAAAAAACATTTTTTTTTGCTGGAAATCACAACAGGTCCGGCCGCATCTGTGTAGAGAGAACAAGCCAATGACGACTCGAGTCTGGATGACCCTACGTCAGGTGGGGTTACATGTAGCGTGACATGAACCCAAGATCCCGGTTGAGGCCGTCCTCATTGTAAAGTCCGCGCCTCAATAATAGATGGACTTCGGGAGAACAGTTTAACAGGTACTTTACTGAACAGGAGGCAGCGTCAGACTGAAAATACAGAAGCCTGCTAGGGCCTTTTATACAGGGGTGGTCACTGCCGGTACTGCAGTCTAAGACCAGTTATTCCCTTAAAGGTACATACACAACAATTCCTCCCCTTTTAGATAAACAGTACATAACATTCATTTAACAACTAAATAATAACTAATTACAATTACACTTTTCTTGGTACTATATACATCAACTGAAATAGTCATTTATAAGTTCAGTCTTTGAGGAGGCTTCCTGATCCTGACTGGATAGCGCCTTTCTCGAGTATCCTGTTCTGGCAGTGGAGTCAATTCTGGTTCATTGTCATTGGTTGGTTTGTCAGCTTCCAATACCCCTGCTTCTGAGGTAGACACAATCTGTACTTCGGGCTCATTACCAGGTGCACATGCTTGTGGTATAGGTTTGGCTTGTTCCTGTGACTCTAGAATCTGGTCAGCATGGCGTCTCACGATGCTCTCTCCAACGTCCACTGTGTACATTAGTGGTCCCTGCTGTGTGCATATCGTTCCTGGCTGCCATTTTTCTGTTCGGTAGTCGCGGGCCAAGACTGGTTGCCCTATCTTGAAGCTCCTGGTTGGCTTCTCATTTATGTGCTGGAACTGCTTATCCTCAACATCTTGTCTTAGGTTTGGTTTGAGCAAATCCAAGCGACATCTTAGTCTCCGGTTGAAAAACAGTACGGCTGGAGTTTGGTTGATTACTGCATGTGTCGCATTCCGGTAAGCAAACAAGAAGTTATCCACCTTGTGTTGCAGTGGTATGTCGTCATTATACATTGCATTTATGGCCTTTTTAAAGGTCTGAACAAACCTCTCAGCCAATCCATTTGTGGCTGGATGATATGGGGCAGATGTGTAATGTTTCACCCCATTATTCTTCAGGAACCTCCGGAAATCCTCAGACACAAACTGTGGGCCATTGTCGGAACAAATCTGTTCTGGCAACACATTCCTGGCGAAGATGGTCCTTAGGACTGCAATAGTTTTCTCCGTGGTGGCGGAGGACATTTTAATGACCTCTGGCCATTTCGAATGGGCGTCCACAGCGATTAGAAACATTGAGTCCATAAATGGACCAGCGAAATCAATGTGTACCCGTTGCCATGGAGATGAGGGCCACTCCCATGGATGTAGCGGGGCCTGTGGTGGAGCGTTTTGGACCTTCTGGCATCCTGTGCATCTCTTGGTCATATCCTCGATTTCTTTATCGATTCCCGGCCACCACACAAACGCCCTGGCTAGGCTCTTCATTTTTACCCCTCCCAGATGACCCTCGTGAAGCTCATTGAGCACTCTATCTCTCAACTTGGGTGGAATTACCACTCGGGATCCACACATCAAGGTTCCCCGGCACACTGACAGCTGTTCTCTCCTTGGCGAGAATGCTGGCAACAGTGAGTCGCCACATGCTGGCCATCCCTTCACCGTCAAATCATAGACCCGAGAGAGTGTCGGGTCATTTCGGGTTTCCTTCTCAATACTTGCGTTTGTAACAGACAAACATTCGACTATGGTCGCATGGAATATCTCCACAGGGTCCACTGCAGGTGCTTCTTCTGCCGTAGGCAACGGTAGGCGCGACAGCCCATCAGCGTTTCCATGTTGTTTCGTACCTTTGTACTCTATGTCATACTGATGTGCCCCTAGAAAAAGTGACCATCTTTGCAGCCGTTGCGCCGTCATCACCGGAACGCCCTTCTTTGGGTTAAAAATTGAGACCAGGGGTTGATGATCAGTCAGTAGGGTGAATTTCTGCCCGTGCAGATAGTGATTAAACTTCTTCACCCCCCACACCAGGCTGAGGGCCTCCCTGTCAATCTGGGTGTAGTTACGCTCGGCTGAGGTTAGCGAGCACGATGCAAAGGCTATTGGCTTCTCTGAACCGTCACGGAATTTGTGTGACAGCACCGCTCCAATGCCGTAAGGTGACGCATCACATGCCAACCGAATCGGTAGTGTTGGGTTGTAGTGGGCCAATACTTCTTTTGAAGTGACTAGGCATTTACATTCCTGAAAGGCACGCTTACACTCATCACTCCATTTCCATGTTACACCAGTTCGAAGCAGGGCGTTCAGTGGGTGCAGAATTGTAGATAAATTCGGCAAGAACTTATGGTAGTAGTTCACCAACCCGAGGAACGACCTCAGTTGCGACACATTTTCCGGTGCTGGAGCCTTGACTACAGCCTCAATCTTGTCCGGCGACTTATGCAACCCTTGCTCATCAATCATGTGGCCACAATACGAGATTTGTCTCCTGAAGAACTCGCATTTGAGACGGTTGGCTCGTAGCCCATATTCCTGCAATCTTGTGCGCACCTGTTCCAGGTTGGCAAGGTGTTCATTGTCATTTTCGCCCGTAACCAGGATGTCGTCCAAATAACACTGGGTCCCCGGGATCCCTTGCAGGACTTGTTCCATTGCCCTCTGCCAAATAGCCGGGGCCGATGCTACCCCGAATACCAGTCGATTGTACTGGTAAAGGCCTTTGTGAGTGTTTATCGTGAGGTATTTCCTAGATGCTTCTTCCACCTCCATTTGTAGATACGCTTGAGCCAGATCAATCTTTGTAAAACGTTTCCCTCCAGATAGTGAGGCGAAAATATCTTCTATCCACAGAAGCGGATACTGTACTGTGTGCAGGACTGGGTTCACAATCACCTTGAAGTCCCCACAGATGCGAACCTTCCTTGGCTCCCCAGGCATGCTGCTCAATGCTTTCCTCATTACAGGAACGATGGGTGTGGCCCACTCGCTCCAGTCCACCTTAGACAGCACCCCCGAATGCTCCAGACTCTCCAGTTCAGCTTCCACGGCTGGGCGGATCGCGTATGGCACTGGTCTGGCCTTGAAAAATGTTGGGGTTGCGTTATCCTCAATCTTTATGGTTGCCTTTACTCCTTTTAGAGTCCCAAGTCCTTGTTGGAACACCTCTTCCGCGTCAGATAGAATTTGTGACAGATGTCCCGGTGCGACGTCATCATCCTTTTTGTCAGTCACAGTTAGTGCCAGAATGGAATGCCAATCCAATTGTAGTTTTCGGATCCATTCACGTCCCAATAATGGTGGTCCTCCATCTCGTAGTATATACATGTATAGTTTCTGTGTTTCCTTTCCGTTATATTCAACTGTCACCCTTATTTTTCCTCTGGGGTAGACCTTTTGCCCCGTGTATGTCTTCAATACAATGGACGTGTCCTTTAAGGGTATGTGTGAGAATAGCCGCTCATAGTCTCGTCGATTCATGACAGTTAGGGCTGATCCTGTGTCCAATTCCATCTTTACTGGGGACCCTGCTATCATGAGGGTGACCCAAATGGTTCGGTGATCTTCCTTTGCGATCACGTTGTGTAACTTTAAACAACTTAGTCTCCTGCTCCCGGAGTCCTTATCACTCTCCTGATCTTCTGTCTGTCAGTTTCTTTACTTTCCTGTACTGTTCCTTAGTAGTTCTTGTCGAGTTGGTTTTCTTTCCCGACCTGCAGACTCTTGCTATATGTCCCATTTTTCCGCATTGCCTGCATATTTTGTCTTTAAACCAGCAGTCCTTCTGCTCATGGGTTGTTCTGCCGCAGCGATAGCACTTTTTGGCTCCATACGCCATTTCGTTAACGCTGTATTGTTGTGGTTTCTGTTGTATTTCCGCAGCTCCCCGTGCTGCTGCTTCGTAGGATACTGCCACGCTGAAAGCCTGTTCTAGCTTCAGGTCCTTTTTTGAAAGTAGTCGTTTCTGGGTTCCTTCACTCTGGAGCCCGCAGACAAACTTATCCCAAAACGTGTATGCCAGTCCTGCTCCGAACTGGCAGTGCTTCGATAACTTGCGTAGTTCCGTAAGATAGTCAGCATTGCTCTCATCTTTGTGCTGGTTTCTTTTATGGAACTTGAATCTTTCTGCTATCAGCAGTGGTGTAGGGCTTAGGTGTTCCTGTAAGATATGAACAATCTCCTCAAAACTTTTCTCCATTGGTTTAGCTGGGGTAATTAAATTCCGCAATAGGCCGTACGTACTCGCACCCATCAGATTTAATAATACCGATGGCCTCTTTCCATCGGCCACCTCATTTGCCTTGCAGTACACTTCAATTCTTTCCACATACATGGTCCAGTCTTCTACCTCGTTGTCGAAAGCAGTGATACTGCCACTTTTCGGCATCTTGGGCGATTTAAAATGGCGCCTCCCGCGCTTTTGCTTCTTCCCCAATGGAATAAAATGACGCCTCCCGCGCTTTTGCTTCTTCCCCAACGGGATAAACTGGCGCCTCCCGCACTTTTGCTTCTTCCCCAATGCAATAAACTGGCGCCTCCCGCGCTTTTGCTTCTTCCCCTTGCTGCCACGCTGCTCCTAGCGTTCTACGGGGCAATGGCGGCGACCCGCAGCTTTGGCGCATCTCGCTTTCCTTCCCCCGTTTAGTTTCTCTCCGCTGCCCTGTTCTTGAGCACCGACCGCGCCCTGTGCGCTCCACCCTCTCTCTCTCGTTTTCTTTTCCCGATGACGCTGCGCGGCCCGTTTTGTAGAGCCGCTCGATCGAGCTTGAGCCCGCCGCAGTCCGGAAGGGTCAGCGCGCTACCTGCTACCAGCACGATTTGCTGGAACCTCTTAACCGGGGAACCAAGCACAGCTCTCCACAGTCTCTCCCGCAATTCTCCGAACACCGATTAATTCTTTGGGCGGTTGCCCTCGGTCGACGCCCGTTGCTCAGACTACGACCTTCCAGGACCCTCCTCTCAGGCGAGATCCCCTGAGATGATGCCACACTGCAGGTGAGTTTGAACTTACTCGTCGCCACTGTAAAGTCCGCGCCTCAATAATACACGGACTTCGGGAGAACAGTTTAACAGGTACTTTACTGAACAGGAGGCAGCATCAGACTGAAAATACAGAAGCCTGCTAGGGCCTTTTATACAGGGGTGGTCACTGCCGGTACTGCAGTCTAAGACCAGTTATTCCCTTAAAGGTACATACACAACACTCATGAGTGCGGAACTTGGCTATCAGTTTCGGCTCGACGATTTTGCGTTGTCGTGTGTCTCGAAGGCTGCCTTGGAGAATGCTTACCCGAAGATCGGAGGCTGAATGTCCTTGACTGCTGAAGTGTTCCCCGACTGGGAGGGAACACTCCTGCCTGGCGATTGTTGTGCGGTGTTCGTTCATCCGTTGTCGCAGTGTCTGCATGGTCTCGCCGATGTACCATGCTCCAGGGCATCCTTTCCTGCAACGTATGAGGTAGACAATGTTGGCCGAGTCACATGAGTATGTACCATGTACCTGGTGGGTGGTGTCCTCACATGTGATGATGGTATCTGTGTTGATGATCTGGCATGTCTTGCAGAGGTTGCCGTGGCAGGGTTGTGTGGTGTCGTGGTCGCTGTTCTCCTGAAAGCTGGGTAATTTGCTGCGAACGATGGTCTGTTTGAGGTTAGGCGGTTGTTTGAAGGCGAGTAGTGGGGGCGTGGGGATGGCCTTAGCAAGGTGTTCGTCGTCATCGATGACATGTTGAAGGCTGCGAAGAACATGGCGTCGTTTCTCCGCTCCGGGGAAGTACTGGACGACGAAGGGTACTCTGTTGGTTGTGTCCCGTGTTTGTCTTCGGAGGAGGTCTAAGCGATTTTTCGCTGTGGCCCGTCGGAACTGTCGATCGACGAGTCGAGCGTCATATCCCATTCTTACAAGGGCGTCTTTCAGCGTCTGTAGGTGTCCATCGCGTTAGCAAATAAGCATTGTACATGACTTGCATGGTATACATTTCTCAAATGGAACCCATTTTATGTTTCCAAATTCAACTACAGAATTCTGTAACACAAACAAAAGATATGAACTTATTTTCCATATTTACAGATTAAACTTAACCACTGGTTTTCTGTTTCGAAGAGTATACCTTCTTTCTTGAACAGAACTTTCAGATCTTGTTGTAGGACTTTGACTCATTCTAGGCTGAGCCTGTGGAGAATTTTTCTCCAAGGGCTGATCTTGATCTACATTTGGACTCTCTACACTTTCAGACTGTTTGACTGCCTGACTCGGGCTCAGACTTAAATTCTGACTTTGTCTTGGACTTGTTTCTGGTACGTCTGATGTAGGATTTGCTGCTGGTACTCTACTTGTAACAAGACTATCTGACTCATCAGAATAAATTGAATCATCACAGCTTTCAACTCCTACCACATCTGTAGGTAAGATATGATCAATTTGAACAAACCTAACCTTTCTATGATCAAATATCTTGGTCAAATATGTGCGAGGGCCACATATCTTCACTACTCTTCCTGGTAACCACTTTAACCATTTATGGTGATAGTTCTTCACTCTAACCCTCTGGTTCAACTTCACACTTCTCTCTCTAACTCTATCTTTATCATGACTCTCTTTCTGCCTTGATTGTTTCTCTTCTACGGACTGTGCCAAGTTTGGCTTTAACAACGAGAACCTGGTTCGTGGCTGTCGTTTGAGAAACAACTCTGCTGGTTTTCTACCAGTAGTGGTATGAGGAGTATTCCGATAGGTAATCAGAAAATTTGCCAGTTTGTGGTCCAATGACAACAGATGTTTCTTTGGATTTGGATCCAACATTTGCTTGATGAGGGCACATTTGATAATTTGTACTGAGCGCCCTGCTGCACCATTTGAAGCAGGGTGGTACGGTGGAACTTTGGTATGTTTCACACCGTTTCTGTTCATGAACTGTGTGAACTCTTCCGAACAAAATTGTGGCCCATTATCAGACACAATTTCTTCTGGGAGGCAATCTTTGCAAATTGTCTAGTGTTTTGCTTGTTATTATCTGCATCAGAAACACCTCTACCCACTTTGAGTGACTATCTATCACTATGAACAATTGCTGTCCTTCTAGCTCAGCAAAATCTACTTATAACCTTTGCCACACTCTTGGAGGCTATTTCCACGGCTGTAATGGTACTAATGGTGGTTTCTTGCTCACCGATTGACATGTTGTACACTGACTGACGATGTACTCTTCTTTTTATCTAAACTTGGCCACCATAAGTAACTGCGTGCAAAGCTCTTGGTCAAGCACATTCCCAGGTGCTGGTCATGGAGATCTCCTAACAATTTAGACTGTAACCTATTTGGGATAACCACTCTTGCTCCCCCGACATGATACAATCTTTATCCACTGACAATTCATTCCTACGAAGTATGGGTGGCTATCTTCCTCCGATAGCTGGTTTGGCCATCTATTTGCTATGTAATCATACATCTTTGACATAATTGGGTCATATTTGACTGCCTGTTTTGCTGAACACCTTCGGATACTGCTGAATGACATCATCTCTCTATGCAAATTTTGCTTCCACACGAACAATCTCATGCCAATCCAGCTTCAGTGATCCCAACCAATTTCTACCTATCAAGGCAGGCTTGTCTCCTGCCATTACTACGAGAGGCAAGCTCTGACACTGATCCTTGTATTTCACTGGTATGGTGACACTTCCTACTACAGGGATTTGCTCTCCTGAGTAGCCTCACAGCTCTACCTTCGATTTCTCTAGTCGATAATCACGTAACTTGTCGCAATAAAGTGATTCCGGTACTATGCCCACAGTTGCACCAGTGTCGATTTCCATGGGTATCCTGGTTCCTGCGACATCTACATGGATGACAATACCTCGCGAATCGCTGTTAGACACCTTCGTGCTCCTGATGTGAATCTCCAGAAACTCCTCGACCTGCTGCTTCGCTTCAACGATATGTAATGTCTGCCGTTTCTACTTCTAGCTTTGCCAGTCAGTTTTCCCTTCTGTTGGCACACCTTCGCAAGATGCTCAGTTTTTTTGTAGTAGAAACATTCTGCCTTCACATATGGACAGCTTTGAGCGATGTGTTTTCCCAGGCACCGATAGCATGACTGTTATCTTGGCCAGTTGCTGAGGCCTTGGGACCCAACTGCCTTTTACTTTTAGCCTGCAGCCGATTCACCTCAGTTGTCTGATGACTGCAAATGGCGCAGAACTCTCGGGAGTATCGGTCGGTCATTTCTATCAACATAGCTGATTGACAAGCTAAGTCAAAAGTCAAGTTAGGGGCTGTCAACAATTTACTTCTGATACGTTCATTTTTCAACCTACAAACAAAGTGGTCACACAAAGCTTGGTCCTGAAAGTTTCTGAAATGACAGTGAATGGATAGCTTTTTTAAAGCTACAATGTACTCACTGATACCCTTGTCATTTAATTGATCACGTGTTCAAAAACAATAACTTTCAGCAATTTCCAGGGGCTCAGGACTGTAGTGCTGTTCTAACTTGGTTAGGATCTCCTTCAGTGGCGTGTCCTCCGGCTTGGTGGGAACAAGCAAATTTTTCAGGGTTTCATACACCTCAGGGCCCGCTTCAGTCAAAAAAATAGCCCATTTCATATCTAAAACTGCCCGGTTATAGTTTACATCATCGGGGACTTCGACAATACTATTTGCGGTGAAAATCATTTCTAGCCACTCCACATGCACTCCAAAAGTCTCTCGGTCGCAATGGAACTCATTATTCCCATAGGCACGGCCATCTGGACCCTGGCAACGTTGACAGTTCAGCCATGTGTGCTCGAAACTTACCTCGGATTTTTAAGTTTTTCTGCAAAACGAAGAACCTCTAACAGTCCCTCTGTCGGTTGGCAGGATTATCCTCCAACAAAAATTTCAGCTAGGGAATCCGCAATCGCATCCTCATCGCCAATTCTGTGACATCTTGAGACACAGCATATCTTATATATATATATTATATATATAAACCGGTACGTCTCTCTGTCTGTCTGTCCGGCTATACAATCAAAAGTTATAGAGCGTACCTACACGTATGTTATATCGAAAGAAACCTTATCGTTAGGGGACTCTCATAGGCATATTTACTTTTTCATCAGACAAAAATTGTTTGGACAGTATACAAAAAACGTTCAAAAATCCACTCATTAGCGGTTGACCAATCCTACCTCATTAGCGTTGAGTGACGTGCTGCTTGGCCAATCCTACAGTTCACTCACCTGATGGTTGACCAATCAGTGCATCATGGGCGGGTCCTAATCCTCCAGTCTCCCGAAACTTCGCCGCCATTTTTTCCATCCCCACAGGGACAGCAAAAGAAACCCCCACATTGCGGCTCCCGATCCCGCCGGAGTGGCAGGTAAGTTGTGCTCACTCGGGCCGTGCCTCGCAACCACTTGGCCCCACACACAGCGGTCGGGGGAGCGGCAGCGGCCGGCCGTCAGCCGCGCGATCCGCGGGGGAGCTTAGCTCGGGTCCGTCTCGGCCCGACAGCGCCTCAAGCGCTAGGCCCCGCACGGCCGCTATCACAACTGCACCGGGCCTCAGGCACTAGGCAGGGAGAGGGGAGGGAGGGAGAGGACAGCACAGGGAGAGGGGACGAGGGAGAGAGAGGGGGGGACAGACAGGGGCAGGGAGACCGCGGGGCCCAAAATTGCCCTGGCAACGCCGGGCACCCCCTGCTATATATATATATAGAACTGTACTGCATATGGCTTTATTATTATTATACATCAGTAGTCTACCAGGTGGCTCTACATGACCCTGGAGTTTAAGAGGAGCCAATCTAGGCTTTCTTGGATCCTCACATGCATCACTGAAAAGCTTTGCTCAGTGACTGTGGCTCTGTGTCCTATGTGATACTATGCATTTTTATAAATTTCACATAACTGCATATTGAACACTTCTTTTATGCTCATTCTATTCACAAATGTTTTGCTTTTTGGTATAGTTTTTGAAAGTTATTTCCACCTCCAAATATTAATGGGCTTTCAATTCTACATTTTACTAATCGAACTTATAAGGCTTCAAATTATCAGTTATCAGGAGTGTGGGAGTTTGCAAGCAATTTAGATCTCAATGAAAATTAAAATATAACATTTAATGGAACATGTGAAAGAAAAATGTATCGTTGGCCTCATTACCTATTAGGTTCTCCTCTTCTCTCCTTCAGTATACCTAAAGTATTTAGAGCCAGAGCTGAAGAGTGCTAATCACAGAAGAGTAATAATATCAGATTTTCATTTGATAGTTGCCATACAGGGGCATTACTTATGTTCTGAATTGGCAGCTTCTGAACTGAATTTCCAGCACAAACTGATTCAGTACGACGTGTACTGATCAGTACAACTGACAATAGTTTAGGTTTAATGTAAATAGGTTTTGCCAAACAGAATTTGATCACTATATCTGCATGGTCACTGCAAGCAGTAATCAATACTGTCTTTACATTGAAGCATTCAAACAGCTGTTTAATCTTATTGTAAGGAGGAATGATTTCCCAAGAACAGGTTCCAGCTTGGATTTAGAGTGACAGTTCATTATTTTAAATATTTGCTATAGTAGTATCTGGTCTTTTTATTGTGTGCACAGCTTAAACAATGTAAATAAATTTGATTGGAAAGATCATGAACATAATTTTAAATCAGGGTAACCAGTGTAAAACAGAATAAATTTTAATACTGAAAATTTGCCAAATTCCATTATCACTCTGTATCAGTGTACAAAACATTCATATGTCCCTCATGAACCCATTTCACAAATACGCTCTCTGAAATGTTCTCATTATCGTCCTGTACAAATCACACAATTTTCTCATTGCGATGTCTAGAATTCTATTTGTCTCCAACTCTTTCTCTCACTTATTGTCTCACTCTTTATGGAAAAGTCTCTCCTTCCCTGGGACTCCTTTCTCTTCTTTCTGTCTCCCAATCTCTCTATACAGTTCCAACACCTTTCTTAATCAACGAACTCAACTTCCATCACTTACATTTTTTAAAGCACAGGGTGCAGCAAGTCAGTTGCCAACATGCTTCAGAGTGGCCATGGATACTGGACTGTTGGAACATGTTTGGGTGAGAGAAAGAATGGGAGCTAAGAGCTGAGGCCAGGAGTGGAGTTGGGGGAAGCTGAGGTTGGGAGGATGTGCAGGATTTAGACCTAGGTTTGGCACATGGCACACAGTGGTCAGAAAGCACTGGCACCTGGAAAGTGGGTAAAGAGGGCTAGGGCCTGTGAATACTCATGGGAGATTGGATCGAAATTTGAGAATACTCCCCAGGAGAACCGAGAGGATGAGAATGGTGGGAAGAGACGGGCTTTAGATCACTCATGGGGAGGCAGCTGAAATGTGGGATCTAGGGGGTCATATGAGGTCTGGGAGTAAACAGAGGGGAGAGATGGGTGTCTAAATACAGAAAACAATTGTAGGAAGGCTCAAATAAAAAAAATTACAGGTCTGAGAATAGAGCAGTATGTAAACCAGGCGGATGCCCAAAAGAGTCAGGAGGCTCATACAGGAGAAAATTGTTGGGAGGAATTTGTAAGATAGGATGAGTCAACTTTTGATTTTTGTCAGAGCTATTTAATATTTTGTGTGGTTATATGTTCTAGTAAGTGGCTACTGTAGAGCCCTAAAAATAAAATTTAGACCATAAATACATAAAATAGCCAATTCAAGGGATGTGAGAAGTTTCAGGAATTTTATTAGTTGCTGTTATGGTGGTTCCTCTGATGCTTTTTAGGTGAATGTAATTTTTAGATATAAAAGAGCAGATTTCAGTTATAAAATGTAGTTTTTGATTGGTTTTTTAAAGCAAATGGGAAGCTTAAACAAAACACATTTCCCTCCCTGTGAATCCTTTTGCAGCCCTACAGATGCTTTGTCAGAAGCAAAACTTCTACATATATAGAAAGATTTTTTTTTAATTGGACCCATTCACTTCAAATTTATGGTGGACAGGCATGTATGGCTTGAAGGTCCTGGCATACAATTGATCACTGAAGAGGATAAAACTGTTCTGATCAGACTCAGACAAGGTTCTGCTGTAATGCCAAATTTTAGTACACACTGTATTTTCTGAAGTTGAATGACCTACATCCTGTAGTAATTCCTATTTGCTAATTATTCACCATGATAGACTTGTATAGAAAGTTCTTTCTAAGGTAAAGTGCTTCACAGGGAGGGGAATATGATTCGCTTGATTGGCACCCCATCCACCACCTTAAACATTCGCTCCCTCCACCATCGGCGTACCATGGCTGCAGTGTGTACCATCTACAAGATGCATTGCAGCAACTCGCCAAGGCTTCTTCGGCAGCACCTCCCAAACCCGCGACCTCTTCCACCTAGAAGGACAAGGGCAGCAGGCGCATGGGAACACCACCACCTCCAAGTAACACACCATCCTGACTTAGAAGTATATCGCCGATCCTTCATCGTCGCTGGGTAAAAATTCTGGAACTCCCTACCTAACAGCACTGTGGGAGTACCTTCACCACACGACTGCAGTGCTTCTCAAGGGCAATTAGGAATGGGTAATAAATGCTGGCCTTGCCAGTGACGCCCACATCTCATAAAACGAATGTAAAAAAATAATCATTCCAAGGAGGTTCTAGACTGTATGAGGCTGAATAAAACAAACAAGTCGCTAGGAACAGATGGTATTTATCCTAGTTAGTAAGAGAGACATGTAAAGTACTAACAGTCATCATGTGAGAGCCATTGAAGGTGAGATTGGAAGAAATCTGAGAATATCAACAGACTCAGCAATTATGGATCAACAATTGGAGCAACAATTAAAGGAAACAGAATGATTAACTATATTGCTAAATCGTCTGAACATAAGAAAGAGCTTGCATTTATATAGCATTGCATCACGTTTCTCAGAATTGTCGCAAAGCACTTCACATACAACAAATTGCTAGTCAGAGGATGTCATACTAAAATCGTGCAGGGATCTGATTGGACAATACATTGAGCACTGTATCTAGTTCTGGTCACTTGGACACTAGAGAAATATTCAAGCCTGAAGGGAGTGTAGGACAGAGCCATGAGGCTGATCTGGTGTCAGAGGACTGAACTGTGAAGGTAAGAGGCTGGAAAAACTGGGGCTCTTTATCCTTTGGATAAAGTGACTGAGAAGGGATGTGGTATAATGCTAAACACTATCAAAAAAGGCCTATATGGAGCACTGCCTCAAGTTAAGTCAGACAGTAGGACAAGGAGGAGAAAGGTGAATTTAGTCAAATATCAAGGAAAATGTCTTCACACAAAGAGTAATCAACATTTGGAATAGATTTCTGCGTGAGGCAGTGGAGGTGACAATCTTAGTTATTCAAGAGTCATTTGGTTGTTATAAAGGGAGCTGCAGGTACAATCAAATAGTTATTCAGAGTTTGATTGTTGTGGGGGAACTTGTAGGTATCCTCTCTTGATGAATAAGCTAAGATTGGCCAAATGGCCTTCATTGTCTGTGTTTATCTTACATTGTTGTGAAATAAGGTCTTTCTGACTTTATTAGAATATACAGAAATCATGACTACAATTGACCAGGACATAATGTAATCAGCTAACCAATGTTTTACTCGAAATCAATATTCTTCTTAAGCAGTAGTAAAAAGCAGTCTTAATACAATTCGTTACAATTTATTTTGTACATTGTTTTCACTTCAAGTTCTTTTTATGCATTAAGCATTAGAAATAGAAAAAGAACGACTTGCATTTATATAGCGCCTTTCATGACTTCAGGACGTCATGTGCTTTACAACCAATGAAGTACTTTTTAAGTGTAGTCACTATTGTAATGTAGGAAACGCGACAGCCAATTTCTGCACAGCAAGCTCCCACAAACAGCAATGTGATAACAACCAGATAATTTGTTTTTTGTTATGTTGATTGATGGATACTGGGGATAACTCCCCTGCTCTTCTTCAAAATAGTGCCATGGGTTTTTTACGTCTACCTGAGGGGGCCTCGGTTTAACGTCTCATCTGAAAGACAGCACCCCCTCAGCAATACACTGGAGTTCCAGCCGAGATAGTTGTGCTCAAGTCTCTGGAGTGGAACTTGAACCTACAACCATCTGACCCAGAGGCGAGAGTGCTACCCACTGAGCCACGGCTGACACGGTCGAAATCATGTTTGGATATTATATGACAGAAACTAAGTATATTTTGAGAAGTGTCAAATTCATTGTGAAAAAAATAATATTGATTAAATGAGATTAATGGTCATTGTCAGAGCTTGTTGCTCAAGGGCTGCTGTTGTCCTTGTATTTCAGTTACATGTACATTTTTGTCATGTTTGTGAAATTCTCATTATGCTTGCGATAATTCTTTTTGCCAAAGATTGCTATTTTTTTCTTCACGCAATAAGAATAACACGTTAAAGCCTGTGTAATTTGCCTTTGTGTTAGTAAATATACAATGTCTGATGAAAGATGCTATCTTTCCAATCAATATAATCACTCTACAAAAATAAACAAACCTTCAATTTACAATTCATCATGCTCCATGGCCAGTTCTTGGGGCTCCTCGCACACAGCTGGTGTCTGCATCTCCATCAAATATTCACATCTGCTTGGTTCTGTGCATGAGACTACTAAGGTTTCTTTGCCACAAGACAGTTTTACCTATAAAATAAGATGATATCCTTCAATTTTGACTACTCCGAGGTGGTGATACTCCTAAAAATATCATAAAAGACATGTTGAGATGAATTCACCATGTTGAATTTTAGGATTACATAGAATTACATGGAACATGCAGCACAGAAACAGGCCATTCGGTCCAACTGGTCTGAGCTGGTGTTCTACCTCATCTCAGCCTTTCAGCATATCTTTCTATTCCCTTTTCTCTCATGTACTCATCTAGTTTCCTTTTGAAAGCATCTAAGCTATTTGCCTCAACCACTTCCTATCATAGTGAGTTCCACATTATATCCATTAGGTGCGCTGAGAGATATACAGAGCATTTTAAAACTTAGCAAAAATTTGGTTTGTCTCAGACTGTTCCTCTTTCTGTCTCTCCTGGAGACTGTCTCCTCTCTTCTGTATGCTTAACATACAGAGGTGGCTTTTCCCCCAGGGTGGAATCCGGGTGGCTAGCCAGCCAGTAGTTTTGAGGACCGGGCTGCATTTGCATTAGGCCGGCGAGCTCCAGCCAGAAAATGAGCACCAACCAATAAAACTGAGCATCTCACTTCAATTAATTTTTTTTTTTAATCACTCAATAAAATCAGATTTAAGGTCACCTCTAAACTATCTGAAAGGGTGACAATTCTTGGATATTTATGGAATTTGAAAATAAAAAATAAGAGTAATGTGGAATTTACCAGCTGAAATCTTTTTCATCAAAAATGGCCAATTATCTTGAAAAAACAAAACATACAAAAGGACCAAGAAACATAAGATTTGTATAGTCAAACTCTATTCTGCAATGTAACATGAATTTTAACTGGGTGTGTTTGCTTCAAATATATTTAGTCCAGATATTATGTGACCCTGTAGTTATACTATTTTTGAGTAAATTATAAATGAATGCTTACATGCATCTCACCAAGATATGAATTTGGAAATGCACCAGTGTGGGGCTTAACCCAGCAGACCAGGAAGGTCCTGTGTCCAATCCACAACAAGATGGCAGTAGATGCACTATAACTTAGCCAGTGAGGTGAAAGAAAACTAACCATGGTTCCCACTCCTGGTTGCTATCCAATGCCTTCTGCTGAAAAGCATGCTTGTGAACATCAGGCAAATACAGGATTGGGCTTGGCTGTGAAGCCCTCAATGGCCAAACAGCGCAACGATTCTCTATGACAGATCCACACATGAAAAATGCCCACTTGGGTGAAGTATTAAGAGGCTGCAAGCTTCTGTGGAACCAAACCCCAACATAAGTCAGTGATTTCAGGACAGGAGAAGGGGAAAAAAATTAGTATTTCAAACGTTATTACAAAGTGAACAACTGAGTTGTTACAAAGTAAGCATATGTCAATCTTTGGCCAAAGCATATATATTTAACAAAAAAACTTCTAATGCGATACCTAAACTCGCATTTAATGCACCTTCTATTCTGCACAAAACAATGAAGAGATTTACAATGTAAATAAACCTTCTGAAGGAGAACATTTTTGTCACAAACATTTGCCTAATGAATTTGAATTATGCTCAAAATGGTATGTAGATTATTGCCACTTGTTATAATCAAATATTCAGAAACAATAAAGCCTACAATTCATTTTTTTTAATTCATTGATGGGATGTGGGCGCCGCTGGCTGGCTAGGCCTGCATTTAGTGCCCATCCCTAATTGCCCTTGAGAAGATGGCGGTGAGCCGCCTTCTTGAACCGCTGCAGTCCATATGGTGTAGGTACACCCACAATGCTATTAGGAAGGGAGTTCCAGGATTTTGGCCCAGTGACAGTGAAGGAACGGCGATACAGGTCCAAGTCAGGATGGTGTGTGGCTTGGAGGGGAACTTGTAGGTGGTGATGTTCCCATGTGTCTGCTGCCCTTGTCCTTCTAAGTGGTAGAGGTCGCGGGTTTGGAAGGTGCTGTTGAAGGAGCTTTGGCGAGTTGCTGCAGTGCATCTTGTAGATGGTACACACTGCAGCCACAGTGCGCCGGTGGTGGAGGGAGTGAATGTTGAAGGTGGTGGATGGAGTGCCAATCAAGCGGGCTGCTTTATCCTGAATGGTGTCGAGCTTCTTGAGTGTTGTTGGAGCTGCACTCATCCAGGCAAGTGGAGAGTATTCCATCACACTCCTGACTTGTGCCTTGTAGATGGTGGAAAGGCTTTGGGGAGTCAGGAGGTGAGACACTCGCTGCAGAATTCCCAGCCTCTGGCCTGCTCTTGTAGCCACAGTATTTATATGGATGGTCCAGTTCAGTTTCTGATCAATGGTAACCCCCAGGATGTTGATAGTGGGGGATTCAGCGATGGTAATGCCATTGACTGTCAAGGGGAGATGGTTAGAGTCTCGCTTGTTGGAGATGGTCATTGCCTGGCACTTGTGTGGTGCGAATGTTACTTGCCACTTGTCAGCCCAAGTCTGAATGTTGTCCAGGTCTTGCTGCATATGGACACAGACTGCGTCAGTATCTGACGAGTCTCGAATGGTGCTGAACAGTGTGCAATCATCAGCAAACATCCCCACTTCTGACCTTATGATGGAGGGAAGGTCATTGATGAAACAGCTGAAGATGTTTGGGCCTAGGACACTGCCCTGAGGAACTCCTGCAGTGATGTCATGTGATTGAGATGAATGACCTCCAACAACCACAGCCAACTTCCTTTGTGCTAGGTATGATTCCAACCAATGGAGAGTTTCCCCCTTGATTCTCATTGACTTCAGTTTTGCTAGGGCTCCTTGATGCCACACTCGATCAAATGCTGCCTTGATGTCAAGGGCAGTCACTCTCACCTCACCTCTTGAGTTCAGCTCTTTTGTCCATGTTTGGACCAAGGCTGTAATAAGGTCAGGAGCTGAGTGGCCCTGGCGGAACCCAAACTGGGCGTCAGTTAGCAGGTTATTGCTGAGTAAGTGCCGCTTGATAGCACTGTCGACAACACCTTCCATCACTTTGCTGATGATTGAGAATAGACTGATGGGATGGTAATTGGCCGGGTCGGATTTGTCCTGCTTTTTGTAGACAGGACATACAATTCAGTTAATTGATCCTAGCTCCTGCGTTAGGTGTGTATGTGGTGTGGGGGGGGGGGGGGAGGGGGGAAATGGCTAGGCTTACCATTCCTGATCCTTAGCCAGAGACTCCCTGCTGCAAGTTCCTATGTAGACTTCAGGTGAAGGCAGGATTGGGATCAACAACAATGCCATAATAGCTGACTTGGCTGCCAACAATCACCATCAAGGTTCATACATTAAGTACTGAGGTAATGGAAAGCATCTACAGAAGAAATGAATATCTTCAAAAGAAGGAGGAGAACAAAATTGGCAGAAAAAGGAGAAAGGAAAATAACATTTTAAAAATAGCGCAGCACTCCAATCTTGTACAATAGGACCTTAGAATAGAGTACTACCACCTCAAGAAGATAATATAGGTCAAGAGCATCAATCAGATGATATATCTAACCAGTGTCAATTTATCCAAAATACACAATGGTTGGACTGACATTACTGTTTGACAAGATAACATTGCAGGTATAGAAGGCTAACAAGCTTCCACTTGCTGCGGTGCTGGACAAATATGATAAGACAGGGCTACACTTACTTGACTCTCCAGTCTATCCATGTATTATCAGAGGGTAGTGTGTGTTTAACAAGAAGTAGAAAGGGGGGGTGGGGGGAAGTTAGAAGATTTGCAGGATAATGCAGGAAGCAGAGTTGAACAGGTTCCGGGCACTGTATAACATTGAGGATGTTGCGGTAGAGGGATTGCCAAAATTAGCGAGGAGACAATATAAGTTGGGAGAATTGCATGCCATAGTGCTGTCGGTTAGCCTGCCACACATCAACTGTGACCTCATATCAAGCCCTGACAGAATCTTGCAGCTTTCCACATTGCTTACTATGCATACCCATAAATGCATGATTAGTTACTGACACAAAGAATGGGGTTCAGGATGGACTGTATGTGCTCCTTCAACCTACAACATTTCAAGACTACTAATAAAAAAGAAAACTCAAATGCTGGAAACCTCAAATAAAAATTGAAAATGCTGGAAATACATAGATCAGTCAACATCTGTAAAGAGAAAAGACAGGTTTTGACCTTTTGGGTCTGTATCCTTCATCAGGTGTGTACCCTACATCAGAACAAGTGTGTACCCTTCATCAGAATGGGTGTGTACTCTTAATCTCAAAACTACTTTTCTGCTTGCTTGACAAGATGCCACCTCATAGAAGGTAACAGACCCAAAAAGGAAGAGGATTCAGAAATGACATTCTCACTCACACAAGGATATACACAACCCTCTCACACAGCATCTCACAATGTAAACTCTGTTTGAAAGTGTGCCTTGAAGTCACATTCTAATGTTGGTTCCTTTTCTGTTATTGAAGCTGTAATATTTGGGGACTTTTCCCTTGACTTAATATTTATTTTGACTAAATATTTAAAGCCATTTAGAGCACAGATTAGAAAGGCTCCCAGATAGGCGAGACATCAGAATATTTAGTTTTGCATGTTACACTAGCTTCGAGACTAGTGTAGAGAAAAAGATTGGTGAAGTCAAGCATAGGTCGCTTGCAGTCAGAATCGGGGGAATTTATAATGGGGAACAAAGAAATGGCAGACCAACTAAATACATATTTTGGTTCTGTCTTCACAAAGGAGGACACAAATAACCTCCCAGAGATGCCAGGGAACATAGGGTCTGATGAAAGGGTGGAACTGAAAGAAATCAGTATTTGTAGGGAAATGGTGTTAGGAAAATTGATGGGACTGAAGGCCGATAAATCCCCAGGGCCTGATAATCTACATCCCAGGGTACTTAAGGAAGTGGCCCTAGAAATAGTAGATGCATTGCTGGTCATCTTCCAGAACTCGATAGACTCTGGAACGGTACCCATGGATTGGCGGGTAGCTAATGTTACCCCACTATTCAAAAAAGGTGGTAGAGAAAAGACGGGGAATTATAGACCGGTAAGCTTGACATCGGTAGTGGGGAAAATGCTAGAGTCCATTATAAAAGATGTAATAGCAGAGCACTTGGAAAGCAGTGACTGAATCGGACAAAGTCAACATGGATTTACAAAAGGTAAATCATGCTTGACTAATCTACTGGAATTTTTTGAGGATGTAACTGGTAAAATAGATAAGGGAGAACCAGTGGATGTGGTGTATTTGGACTTTCAGAAGGCTTTCGATAAGGTCCCGCGTAAGAGATTAGCGTGCAAAATTAAGGCACATGGGATTGGGGGCAAGGTATTGACTTGGATAGAGAACTGGTTGGCGGACAGAAAGCAAAGAGTTGGAATAAACGGGTCGTTTTCCAAGTGGCAGGCAGTGACTAGTGGGGTACCGCAAGGATCGGTCCTAGGACCCCAGCTGTTCACAATATATATTAATGATCTGGACGAGGGAATTGGATGTAATATCTCCAAATTTGCAGACGACACAAAGCTGGGGGGGGAGGGTATGCTGTGAGGAGGATGTCGTGAAACTCCAGCACGATTTGGACAGGTTGGGTGATTGGGCAGAAACATGGCAAATGCACTATAATGTGGATAAATGTGAGGTTATCCACTTTGGTGGCAAAAACAGGAAGGCAGATTATTATTTGAATGGTAATAGATTGGGAGAAGGGGAAGTGCAAAGAGACCTGGGTGTTCTTGTACACCAGTCGCTGAAGGTAAGCATGCAGGTGCAGCAGGCGGTTAAGAAGGCAAATGGTATGTTGGCCTTCGTAGCAAGAGGGTTCGAGTACAAGAACAAGGATGTCTTACTGCAGTTGTACAGGGCCTTGGTGAGACCACACCTTGAGTATTGTGTGCAGTTTTGGTCACCTTACCGGAGGAAGGACGTTCTTGCCATGGAAGGAGTGCAGCGAAGATTCACCAGGCTGGTACCTGGGATGGCAGGAATGACGTATGAGGAGAGATTGTGTCGATTGGGCTTATTCTCACTGGAGTTTAGAAGATTGAGAGGGGATCTCATTGAAACCTATAAAATTCTGTCAGGCCTGGACAGACTAGATGCAGGAAGGATGTTTCTGATGGCCGGGGAGTCCAGAACCAGGGGTCATAGTCTAAGGATAAGGGGTAAGCCATTTAGGACTGAAATGAGGAGGAATTTCTTCATCCAGAGAGTGGTGAACCTGTGGAGTTCTCTGCCACAGAGGGCGGTGGAGGCCAGTTCATTAAGTATATTCAAGAAAGAGTTGGATATATTTCTTAAGGCTAAACGGATCAAGGGATATGGGGAGAAGGCAGGGACCGGGTACTGAATTTGGATGATCAGCCATGATCTCATTGAATGGCCTACTCCTGCTCCTATCTTCTATGTATCTATGAGACGATAACATTTCATTAGGTTTGGTCCTAAATATTTTTCGTTGTTGTGAGGGAATGGTTTTAATGTGCCCAGCAGGGACCTTGGCTGAATAAGAGAAACAGATCCTGCAAGCACATACATCAAGGGGTAGCATTTCATTCATGGTGGTAACTTTGATTGGAAGCTCAGCAAGCTAATGCTTGGCACAGAAATGTGGGAGGGGTCAGTTACTGTCTTTGTCTCTCACTCTCTCATTAGTGAGAGTTAGTCTGGGAACAGAGGAACTCCAGGCTGAGGTTCAAATGGATACATAGAGGAAACCATGACCGGTTAGCATAGAAAAAGCTAGCATAATACTGAGTTTTACGTGAAATATGGTACATGGAGCATTAGGAAATTATGCATCTCACTGGAAAATTGTATTCTATTCATCCATGTATTCAAAATAAACCAGTTTGCTGGTGCCTCATCACTAGAATGCTTTTCAGTTTGAATTGCATAAAGATAGAAGTGGTGGCATATAAAAGATCATATTACCTAGCACACACAAAGTTCCATGTTAAGACCTTCAGGTCACAGTATCACTTACCCAGCTGGACAGTAAAAGTGTGCTCCAGATCATATGGGGCATGAGATCCACTTATGAAAGCTACCGGGGGTACTGAGCCCAAGAGAATATTTAGTGCAAGACCGTGAAAATGGTGACATAGGCCTGGAGGAGTAGCCTGCCAGCATTGATGGTGACTCAGAACAGAGCAATACTTACAACATGCTATATCAACATTTGCAAGCATTGCAAGACACCCTTTTAATATCTGTTCTTTCACCATCTTCCTGTTCTGCTGAACTCCTGGAAATGCTTCAATTGTAGTTGGCTTCCTAGTGATTTTGCAAACAATGTTTGGTTTTAATTCTACATAAATGTTCACAATAGATTCTGATGCCAATAAATATAGAAAAAGAATCAGGAAAAAACCCCAAAAAAAGACAAAACCAAAAGTTAAAAACCATTGAAAAAAATGAAGTCAAACATGGAACTTTCCTCTATGCCCATTCCAGCTGGCATGAGAAGAGTGCTTAGTGTGATCTTAAGTGGACTAGTGTCTCAGTAGTAAGACTTTCACCTCAGAGTTAGAAGATTGTAGGATCAAGCCCCACTTCAGAGACTCGAATACACAATCTAGGCTGACATTTCAGTGCAGTACTGAGGGTGTACTGCACTGTCAGAGGTGCCGTCTTTCAGGTGAGATGCTAAACTGAGGCCTCATCTGCCCTCTCAGGTGGACGTAAAAGATACCATAATATTATTTGAAGAGCAGGGGAAGTCTCCCGGTGTCCTAACCAACATTTATCTCTCAACCAACACCTAAAAAAACCTAAGTAATTTTACTTGCTCAGTCACCATAACGTTATGGACCTGATAATATTAATGGGGGTGCTATGCCAGAGATAGCACATTTCTGTTGACAAAATAAGATGGCATAATTCCAAATCTAATAAATGTATAATATATATTATTGTATTGACATTTTTGGCTGTAGTGTGTTTGTCCAGTATACATTAACCTTACTTCCTGTGTCATGATTTTTCAGTCACAATTTGTCAACATTTATAAGGAGTCACTTCTGTTCATTTATAAATAAACACTTGGCTGCCACATCATATGTCTTCTTTAATATAAAATGTTGCATTCCTAATAACACAAGGTGGCACTGGTGTACCTCCCAGTTTGCTCTCCAAGGTCCTCTACCTCTGTTGTTCAACACAACTCAAGACATCAACTGAAAGAATATTAATAAAATCCAATTTTTAAATTTAACATATCTTCATCCAATCTAGCCATTTAAATACCCTGCTCACAGCAAAATACTTTCTGTCCAACTCTCACAAAATAACTCCCAGTACTGCTCTACCCCACTCCTCTCAACTAGCTGCAAGCCCCGTGTCTGGCCAATCTGCCATACTTCTCTCAAATCCAGTCCTCAGGCTACCCAGTTCTTGCTCTCCCTGCTGAGCTGCTTCTTCATCACTTTTCCAGCCTTGTTCTCAGAAGTGCTTATAGCGCTATAAATAATTCTATTTATAGCACTGCAAATTGCTGGTTTCCTAATGTTAAAAACCCTATGAAGAGCTCATTGGGGGTTGGGGTGCTCAGCTTTTTGCATAAGGCTATTGGGGTAGGGGCAGGTGATTGGGGTTAACAACAGTAAGTGGCTAAAAGGCATAGGGAGCTGATCAGGAAGGTTATGGGCTAAGAGACTGCAGAGGATTGTGCCTCAGGCGCTGGAGGTTAGGGGCAGGAAATGGGGAAAGACGGAGGTGGACAGCGAGAAAAATGAGCATTAGGACAATAATAAAGCAGTAAGGTGCTAGGAGGATGTAGGACGTGCATGGGTAGTGCAAAAGGAAAGGGCTCAAGGAAAAGATATGAGCAAAAGGATGGGGCGGGGGAATCAAAGAGTGTAGGGGGCTGTGAGTGGAAAGGGATAGAAGGAAGTGGTCAGAAATAGCTTTGTCAATGATTAAGACCTCAGGTTCAAAGATGATAAGAAGCTGCAAGAGATAATAAGGTCAAGAGGTTAGCCAAGTGATTAAATATGAAGATTACATTTAAGGGAGGATAGGGAAGTGGTGAAATTCAAGGAGAGGGGGCAGAGAATTGATGTGTAAATCATCAAGAATGAGAATTCATAGTACAGAATTTGAAGGAAGAGGGAGGAATTCTCAGCAAGGAAATTGGCAGCGTGCTTGGAAGGATGGTAAACCATGAGGTTTTTCAATGAGAAGCATAGGGGGTGGAAAATGATGAGGTGTTTAGAAGGAAGAAAAAGACTCAGAAGAATAATTAGACGCATCAAGGAGACACTTACTGGTGATATCCACACTACCGCCATGGCGATTAGGGTGGCACAGATGGTGAAAAGGAGGCTTCAGTAATTGCAATCCCAAACTTGAGCTGCAGACCATGCTGGAGTTAATTAATTCCAACTCTCAAGTTTCAGTATTCACAGTGAATGTTATGGTAAGGGATAAATTATGAAGAGGAAAACACCCGTGCACAATTCACCGAGTTGTTATTAGCTTACATGCACCTTTAATTCCAAACATTTATATTTGATCCTTGCAGTAATACAAAAACATTTAAGCTTATCCTTGACTTCTCCCTTCACTTGATAGTTTGAATCGGCACCGTCCCCTACAAGGCCAAGATATAATTTCTGAGGTTTGGTGCCCAAAACTGAACACAGCGCTCCAGATGAGGTCTGACCAAGGCACTGTACAACTGAAGCATCACTTCCTCACTTTTGTATTTTAACCCTCAAGATAAAGGCAAACATTCCATTAGCCTTTTTGATTACTTTTTTGTACCTGCTGTTAGTGATCTGTGCTTTGTTCTGCCGCAACTCCTAGTCTCTTCCATTAGGAAAACATTCCAATTTGTCTTTCTGGGATCCAAAATGGATGACAATACACTTCCCCACATTGATCTCTATCGGCCCATTCACTTAGTCTGTCTATGTCCCTTTTTAACATCACTCAAATTGTGGCCTAATCCATTACCTTGTATAAATTTATTACATCTTTGGTTTTGTACTTTGTCTTATTTATAAAACCCAAAATGCTATTGGACTTTTCCCTCTGCGTATTTCCATTGAGTTAGGGTTATATAAATGCAAGTTGTTGTTACTGCTGTTCGTCAAACCATGATCTCCTGACTCAGAGGGAAGACAAACTCTTCAACCAATAATAAGGCACAAGGGAGGCAGCATTTGACCCCCATCCCAATACTGACCCTAACCACCAGATACCCTAAAATACCCCAAGCCCTACACTCCAAAGCTAATTCGAATCCTGACTAACCACCCCGAACCTAGGTATTGACCATGATCCAAAGCTCCAACCTAAAGTACTCCAACCCTAATCCTAGTCCTGACCCGAACCACCCCAAACTTTGACCTGGACTTACTCTCTTCCCCTGATCCAGAATGTGCCCACAACCCCAACTCTTAATGCTAAAACCTGCTGGATATTCAACGGCCATTAATTGTTTTCATCAAATACATGAAACTCATGGAATGTAAAAATGATCAGAATTTCAAGAGATAAATAAGATACCACAAAATTCAACATTTATTAAACATCTTTCTGCTAAAAGTAGTTGGAAGTTTATTTTAATTATTCCAGAACTTATTTAGCTCAATACAAGAGTACGTTATAAAATAGTTAACAAAAAAAAATGCTGCATCATATATATTTCTTTTAAAAAAACAGCAATATTACACTCGAACACAATGCCAACTCTCAACTATACAAAGGCTGATAAAGGCTTATAAAAAAGTAAATACCAAAACCAAACAAGAAAGCTTCAAAATCTACTACAGCAGACAGTGGCAACGTCCTTAAACCAAAAGCACTTATTATTTTAGTTAGAAAACAGTGCAGTAAGGCAGGACCATTTGTCAACGTTAACCCACACTGTTACAAATAAAAAAATATTACAGCACTCATCTAGTCTGGGAATTCTGAAAATAAAAATAATACTTCTGTCAGTTGCCTACACACAATGCACTATTTCCCTCCATAAACATCCTGTTTAGTAATTTTACAGCATAATACCTCTGTAGTTACAGTCTGTCATACAGAACTGAAATGACAAGAACAGGTATGACTAATGGTAAATTGTATTAGCTATTACTTTACTGTTCGTACATTCTAGCTAACTGTAAACTTCAATGTAATGTTGATTTGTTCAAAAATATATTTCAGGATGGATATGAGAGAAAGAATATTGAGTGCATAGAGGAACAATTTATCAACAGGACTTTAACTGGAATTTTTCCTCAAGATTTAATCAGAAAAGAGAAAAGAGGCAGATTTTCTCAAGCTGCTTCCTATGAAGTGCTGACAATGGTTTTTTTTTGCAAGCATTAAGGTGGAAGGTTGAATCAGCATCAGCAAACCTAAATAAGTGGCCATTAGCTTCCCTTCCCCAATTCCATAGACACCATTAAAACCAAGCCACCTCAAGTCTTTGATGTGACACTATAGGGCGGACCTTCTTCAGTTACAATTTTAAAACCAAGTCAGATGGGAGAAAAGAGAGGGAAGCTGAACTTTAAAAAAAAAAGGCAATAACGGTTAATTCTTGCTAGAGGTCTCACATAACAGTGAATTGACAACAACAATTTATATTTAAACTAGCTGAAGTGCCCGGCGGTGCCGAGGCTTTTTCGAGGGCATGTTGTTGTTGGAAGAGAGAGAGAGAGAGCGACTGGGGGGAAGAGAGAGAGCGACTGGGGGGAAGAGAGGGAGGGGAGGGGTGGGGGGAAGAGAGGGAGGGGAGGGGAGGGGGGAAGGAAGGGAGGGAGGGGGGAAGGGAGGGCAGGGGGGAGGGGAAGGGAGGGCGGGGAGGGAGGGGAAGGGGGAGGGCGGGGGGGAGGAAGGGAGGGCGGGGGGGGAAGGGGAGGGGGGATGGAGGGCAGGGGGGGAGGGAGGGCAGGGACCCCCCCCCCCCCCTCCGGAGGTGAAGACCGCCGATTGCGCGCGCAGCAGGAGCTGAGACGCAGCGTCTCTCTCGGCCGGCGGGCCCGGTTGCCAGGGCAACCGTGACGCTGACCAAGCCAGAGAGAGAGAGACGCCGCGTCTCAGCTGCTCCTGCTGCGCGCGCGGCCCCCCCCCCCCCGAGGGTCGCGGCCGCCCCCCCTCCCCCCGAGGGTCGCGGCCGCCCCCCCTCCCCCCGAGGTGAAGACCGCCGATTGCGCCCGTTGCCAGGGTAACGCTGGACGCTCAGCAAGCCCCGGCAGAGAGACACGTCTCAGCTCCTGCTGCGCGCGCACCCTAGCGGCGCTGGGCTGAGGCTCCGCCCTCCAGCCTTCGAGTGGGGCCGGGAGGTGCCTAGCTCGGGCGTGGGTACGGAGGAGACGCCGAGGCTTCTAGGCCTACCTGGAAAAACGGGGAAAGGTAGGAAAATTAATGAGATTAGATAAGTTCATTACTTTCTAAATCATTTTTTTTTAAAACAATATGTGTTTTAAAAGCAACGTTTTTTTTTAAGACGCAGAAAGCGGGAAAAAGAAAGGAAAAGTTTGGAATCAAGATGGCGGCGACTCACCTCGGTTCAGAACGATAAAGAATTTTTTTTTTGACACCGAGCCATATAAGATGTTAGAGCAGATGACCAAGAGCTTAGTCGAAGAGGTAGGTTTTAAGGAGCATCTTAAAGGAGGAAAGAGAAGTGGAGAGGCAGAGATTTATAGAGAGAATTCCAGAGCTTAGGACCTAGGCAGCTGAAGGCACGGTCACCAATGGTGGAGCATTTAAAATAGGAGATGTTCAAAAGACCAAAATAGGTGGAGGAGATTACAGAGATAAGGAGGGACAGGGTAATGGAGGAATTTGAAAACAAGGATGAAAATTTTAAAATTGAGGCGTTGCTTAACTGGGAACCAATGTAGGTCAGCAAGCACAGGGGAGATGGGTGAACGGGACTTGGTGCAAGTTAACACACAGGCGGCAGAGTTTTGGATGACCTCAAGTTTATGGAGGGTAGAACTAGGAGGCTGGTCAGGAGTGAATTGGAATAGTCAAGACTAGAGATGATAAAAGCATGGATGAGGATTTCAGCAGCAGATAAGTTGAGGCAAGGGCGGAGACGGGCGATATTACGAAGGTGGAAATGGGCAGTCTCAGTGATAGAACCCTTTATGTGGTAGGAAGCTCAATTCGTGATCAAATGATAGACAATACAAATCTTTTGGGTACACAACAAGTCTACCATTGCATCGGTCTCCTTCCCAGATTGGTAATGCCATTCCGTAGGTTGAGAGAACATTTCTAAGATTAAATAACTTCAGGCTGGATTATATCTCTGCGTGTCCATGCACCAGGTAGTTCAACATCTGATCTGTCTTGAAGTAGTCACATCTGGGTGGCAAAGCCACAAGTCCATGAGGAGATCGCAGCCCTCACAGAGTTTCTACTCAGGTACGTTGAAGGGCTATGGGGAAAGAGCAGGGGAGTGGAACTAATTGGATAGCTCTTTTAAAGAACCGGCACAGACATGAGGGAACGAATAGCCTCATTGGTGACCATACCTTCATCCATCTAGGCCCTAAACTCTGGCATTCCTGGCCTAAACATCTTCGCATCTCTCACCTCCTTTAAGACCCTTCTTAAAACCTACCTCTTTGACCGAACTTTTAATCACCCACCTTAATATCCTAATTTGGCTCTGTGTTCATTTTGTGTCCGATTACACTCCTGTGAAGCACCTTGTCATGGGAACATCATTACCTCCAAGTTCTCCTCCAAGTCACACAATATCCTGACTAATATATATCGCTGTTTCTTCATTGCTCCTGGTTCAACATCCTGGAATTCCCTACCTAATATCATTATGGGAACATCACTACAAGGACTACAGCAGTTCAAGGAGAAGGCCCACTGTCACTTTCTCAGGGAAACTAGAGATAGGTAATAAATGCAACCATGCTAATTGTCACCTGCATTCACGTAACAAAAAAAAATGATGCCGATGTTTTCTGTTTTCTTGAAAAAGTTGGGAAATGCACTGAAGCCTTTGAGCCGATATGGACAAAAACCTGAGGCCGTTGGAGTACAATAAACTGTCATGTTCGGACAACAAGGATGCAAGACATCTGATTTTATAAATCCCTTCTCAGTCTCCCTCCCTCTGCCCCTCACCACCCCAGACCCCCCCAACATTTGCAACTTCCTCCAGCCCTACTGCCAGCACATGCCCTTTTGTCTTCCAACTTCATGATCCTGCACCCTGGAACCCTTTACCTACACCCTTTTGCTGCAGTACCTCGCACCTAACCCTCAACAGCCTCCTCAAATCCTACATCTTCAACCTACCTCCTACTACTTTTTGGTATCCATTTCACCACATTAAGTACCTTGGGACATTTTAATATGTTAAAGGCCCCTTATACGTGCAAGTCGTTGTACACATCCAGCACCATGAATACTCTGCTGCATATAGTGCAATGCTGAAATCCCTTGGCACTGAATGATGTTGACATAGTGCTGTCTGATGCACTTGCTTAGACCGATGAAAACTACAATGCTGCAGCAGTCACTATATACTTGCTTTGGTCTAATTTAATTAAAATGCTCATGGATGTAATGAGGTCGTAAATGAAAGTTATATATGTATGCATTGCCAACCAAGAGCAATATTACACATCAGCATAGAAACTGAAAGGCTTCAATAATGTGGGTATAAGAAGGTTGCTTAAAACACTTTTTCGTTGTAGATTACTGTGCTGAAAAAGTGTGGTAAACACATTGTAAAAGGGTACATTGGTAAATACTTAGTGTGTTGACAGGTACTATTACAGCCCCTTTCCACGTATAATGGATGATTGCGCTATATTGGTCCTAAAATTGAAACCTAACAGGATTTTCACTTGCTATCCAGAAAAGCTGACAGAATAATTTTACGAGTCTACGCAGCTGTTGAGAGTCTCACCCATCAGCAGCACATATTAGAAATCCGAATTTCCTGCCCGCCCACCCGCCGCTATCCCCCCCACCCCCATTAATGATCAGTAATTAGTTGTCAAGGTTCCCCATGCTCAGCAGATTCAGAAAATTACCCCAGATATCTATTTTTACACTGGAACACACAATTTATAGGTTACACATGACCAATAAAATGTGGATACTATTTTATAGAGCTATTAGTTTGAAGCAATGATATGCAATTAGTGTTTTCCCGGCACTTAAACCTACAGGATGTTTTGCTTTCTCTTTTAATTGGTCTGTATTCTACCCTGAACTCAATTCATAATTTACTTTTTCATTCCCGAGTTTGCTTATTGCTTTGAGAATTGCACGAATGTAAAAATAGATAAAAGAATGAGCCCCCACTAGCAAATAAATTATTTGCAGTTGTACTCTGCTTTCATTATTACCTCTTATTTTACAAAAAAGGATAACAGATATGCATCATCTGAATAATTGTATACAATAATGCAATCATTTTATTGCTGATTTGTAAAGTTCTTTTGAAATAGTTGAAAAATAAAGTTAATGCTCCGTGCCCCTGGAATTTCTACTATTTTAGACAAATAATGAACTACTGAAAAAGCAATTCTAAATAAATTAGTTTTGAAGATACAAGATTTCAAAATAATAAAAATCACATTTTAATTATAGATCAATTCTGGTAGAATACAAAAAAATAATCAAGAAGTGATCGAGAAGAAGGAATGTTTAGATCAAAGGTCACACAGTTTTAATTAATAAAATATGGAAACTGTTTCAACTGTAATGAAGCACCAAAGAATTAAGTTCATTGCAAGTCTGGTACCACTGGCCTACTTCTGTGCTCTTAAAAAACAGCCATATACATTATGCCCTACAAACAAATTATTTGAAATGGTATCACATTAAATTGTGTAAAGGTTCAGCAATTTTAGAGAAATCTAAATTCTAGGAAAGGCAAACCAACGATAGAATTCACATAGATGTAATGAAGTCATATATATAGGTGCCGAACACTTCGAGTCTCTTCGCCGGGAGCAAGCGGAAGCCAATCCAAGCACCCCACCCACCCGCCCCTTCAACCACTGTCTGCCCCACCTGTGACAGAGACTGTGCATTGGACTCATCAGTCACCTGCGAACTCATTTTTAATGTGGAAGCAAGTCATCCTCGGTTCCAAGGGACTGCCTAAGAAGAAATGTAATTACGTCATATATTGATGTTAAAGTTATCTATGCATGCATTGCCAACCAAGAACAATACCACATATCAGCCTGCAAACTAAAAGAAAAAGTACTTTTATAAATTAAACCACTGACTTTTATTTTCTTAAAGCAAACAATACTATAAACTAAACAGAACACATACTATAGTATTGTAAATATAAGATTTAACTTTGCAGCCTAGTACAAAGGGATATAACTGTCCTCGGGATTAAACATGATCATAAGAAATAAGAGCCGTAAGGCCCCTCGAGCCTGCTCCGATCAAACTTCATTTTTAAATCTCTCCCTAATTAAAAGTATTATCCATATTGATATCCATTCAAATCAGAATACTTTATTTGTTAACCTTTTAAAATACCATAAATTCCAGATCATAAATTCACAGCCTACTATTTTTTACACTAGCCAGTCAACTAGCAAAAGATCATTCGGATTGGTGCTTAAGTCACACTTTCTACTGTGCAGGTCTAAAAAACAACAGGTAAGTGAGACTTAAGCAGATTATACAGTAGTTTGAGATTATATTTGATATAAAAATAAACAAATCCATTTACACCAAAACGTATTAATTCTGAATATTCAATCAAGAAAATGAATTATAGTATCTTAGCAGCACAAAGCAAGACTACTATGCAGTTGTGAATTTCCATACATTTTACCACTGTTAGCATCGAATATAAACAAGGAAGAGGAATGTAGTTGTACTTAACTGCCTTCATAGCCATGTTTTATAAAAGGAACAAATAAAACTAGTGGAATTACCAATGATAACTTACTTATATTGATCTATTGAACAAGAAATAGTTTCACTCTGATGATTGAAAACAAATCAAATTACAGAATATAATATTGATTGCCAGCATCCAACTCTATCATTCAGCTCTCAAAATAGGTTAATAGGTATTGAATAGATGAATGAAGCTTCATGTATTAAATATTTAAAAAGGTCTTGCCTAACTGATTTTTATAAATCAAATTATAAATTGCGGCTGTATTAACATTGTACAGAAGAGGTTTAAAAGTACATGGTTCCCTTGAAGAGCTAATGTGATTGTACTTTAATATTTTCATTCAGAACTTACTAATAGTAACTGTGATCATCAAGTGTTGGATTTCTTTACTTTCAGGACAATTAAAGCCAAACTCTTAAGCCCAGAGTTTAATCCCCTGCATCAGGCAAGAACGGGGCGTGCAAAGGTTCAAACTGGGCAGAGTACTTACCTCCCCGCTGGCATCGCACTTCCTTCAGCTCCAATTTTTACTCTTAGGTTTTGGAAGGCAAGAGGCTCATAAGTTTTCAAAAGACGGGGTCCGATAATGTCATTTGAACCCTCACATACCCTTAATCCTGGGCTGTCCGTCTGAGGTTATGTGCTGGACCTGCCAGAGGAAACTGGTATCAGGCGGACTGGGGTCAGAATAGACCTAGGAAGGTAAGGTTCTCAACATTTTTTGATGGTTTCCTTGTGGACCAGGAGAAGCAGGAGTGCTCCTTACAGGCCTCACAAGGAAACTTTGAGCATCCCCTGCTCCAGTCTTCCCCCAACTGCAATACCTCTGGAACGCCCACTGACCCATTTATCTTACACTGAAGACTGTTCCCCCAGGTACCCAGTGGCAGCCTCCGCCACCCAAAATCCTTCTCCTGCCCGCCAGCTAGGTAGTGATTCTGACAAGAATTGGGTGGAAGCCTCACTTAAAAAGTGGAAATGAGGCTGGGGGTTTAAAATGGCCCAGATGTCTCACTGGCATGCTTGTGCAAGCATGTCACTCATCCCACGCCCAAGCTGCACACTCATGCCCCAAGTTAAAATCAAGTGGAAATTGGGCGAAATATAGTTTAAATGGAACAGGAGACTTACCCGCTGGCCTACTGCCCCAATTCTGCCAACTACAATTTTAAATTACAGGTGCCCAGGACACCAGCCCAAATTGTGGGGGTCCTTGTTTAAATATGAAAATCGGGTCCCAATGACTAATATTAATATTAGATCCTGTGGTTTCCCCCCCCCCCCCCCGCCCCCCCAGGCCAAACCTGCTGGAACAGGAGCTAGGGGCCAGAAATGGCCCAGCAAGCCTCCTCCAGACCCCACAAGGAAGCCTTGGGGCTCCCTTATCCCAAGCTTCCCTCTCCCTGGCCCGACACAATATCCTCCAGGGCCTGCCCCCCACCCCCAATCCCAACAACTACTTATTCCAGGGATCATTACACCAAGTACCCGGAGGCAGCCGGCTCATCATTCCCACCGGGTTCAGGTGGGAGTCTATCCTGAAGAATGTTAATGAGGCCCAGCCAAGAAAATGAGCTGGGCCTCCCGCTGTCGCTCCTGGACAGGCCAGCTGCTCGCTAGGAAGAGTTCCAGCCCGGGAGTTAAAATCGACCCCTGATAAAATAACAACCACGAAATTACAATGTTGATTTCATCAGAATCTGGGTTGGATTGAAAGCAGTATTATATAGTTCACTCTTAAGTGATAAAGGTCATCAGGGAGATATACATAAGCTCCTCAAGAGATGCACTTAAATTATTTATGTACTATTTTATTACTTTGTCAAAATCAAGATAAAATGAGAAAATATTCAACAAGATACCAGAATAGTTCAGAAAACAAAAGATCCTTTCCTGCAACCAATATTTTTTTTTAACACAATTGACCAAGCATGGTCAGATGTATTTATGCACATAAGTGACCATGCCTTGAAGTACTCAGATATTGAATTTCAAAGTAATCTAAAGAAAATTATTCCACTTGCTTGAGGCCAAACATTCACCATGCAGAGGGATTGATTAATTTTGCAGGGATTCTTGCAATGAATTGAACTATAGCATTTGGTTAAAGTTAGCTATTAAAAATAAAACTTTGAAGTTGCTATTTTTTCCTATATGGGCTTTAATTGCACTTCGATGACCTGCCTCTAAAGATTATTTCACTGCATGTAAAGGATTTGGTCTTTGTCACAAGATGATGTGCAGATAAAATAACTGATTGCATTAATTTGTTGCTTTATCAAGAAGCAGCTATTATTTTTTTCTAACTGAACGACAACAATGATGTGCCCCTCGTCACAGATGATCATTTCAGTCAAATTTTACCATAAATTGTATTTATGAGATAGCAAGTGGCGTGACTATGCAATTCAAATGTGAGCAGCTGTTTAGAAAATCTAGCACTTAATGCTGCCTCAGGCAAACCTATAGATACCAAATAAACAACTCAGTTGGGAAAAATATGACACTTTGTTTGATTGGACGACTGTCAGTCAAACAGTAAATGCAATAAGCACAAGCATGTTTTCATTCTGTTTTAGACCTGCGGGTTTAAAATTAAGCCCAAAATAAAACCATATTCAGCAAAATTTAGTTTTTTAGTGTCCAATAATAATGAATTATTATGAACTATTGTGGGGTCCATAAATCCCCACAACTATTCCAGTGTACAGTGGCCTACTGGGTAATTTCAAAAGTCATAAGTGTATATTGTGGATTACTTTTTGAGGGGTGATGGACAAGTAGAAATAAATACATATTCATAAACATGGAATTATTTTAAAGCCTTTTTTTTAATGTGGTTAAACAGATACTTACTGTAGTGGATCTGTTTGGACCTTGCCAACAGGCTCTTCCATCGTCATATTTCATTGCACTGTATTTGTTATCTTCTGGCCCAGCCCAGGAGTGCCATGTTCTGCCCAATGGTTAAAATAAAAACAATTTTATATTAATTGCAAATTTATGAAAAATAGGACCTGCAAGTAAGTTAGCACAAAGAATGATAGAAATACATTTTTCTCTTTCTTAGTTGCATGGAGTCTTACATGAACTGAACTTAAGCAGTCTCAACCCACAAAATTGTCCATTATTCAGCACAAACTGGCAATCTCATTCAGAGGCCAGAAAGATGGCTAGTACGGGAAGTGGAAAATGGACAAATTCAGAGTGGTCCAGCAAGGATATCCTCTGCACCATCATCCCTTTCGTCATTCAATCTCTCCTGCCTTCCATCCCATCTGGACCTTCCCTTTTGTTCTTTCCTCCCTTCCCTGCCTCCATACTTGCTTAAAATCTGTTACATCTATATTTTCCAATTCTGATGAAAGGTCATCAACCTGAAACGTTAACTCTGCTTCTCTGTCCACAGATGCTGTCTGACCTGCAGAGTATTTCCAGCATTTTCTGTTTTTATTTCAGATTTCCAGCATTTTCTGTTTTTATTTCAGATTTCCAGCATCCACAGTATTTTGCTTTTGTACTCTCTGGAATTGGGGTTACATGCTGCTTCTAATTAGGAAATGCCTGATGGTGACACTGGATGTTAACAATGAAAAATTGTCTTATCTGGAGGGCTACATTTTCTTCTATGAAGTATTTGAGTAAACTTCAACCCCTTCCTCCACCCGCCCCCGCCCCACCCCCACCCCACTTTTAATGCAATTGTATCCCTTGCTTTACCCCCTGGCCTGACATCATTGCAGCTGAGAAAATATACATAAATTTTGCTCCCAGAGATCGACATCATCTCTCCATTCAACACAACCTCAGGAAGGCAACTTGAGCGAAGTGATACTCAAACCTGCATCATCTAAACTCACTGCACTGTGCCACACAATGTGAAGAGATTTTCCTTCGACAGTACTGACAACCATCGTGTTAAACAGACACTCCAAAATTTGAAGAGCAAATATTCCACAAGCACATTCAAAGTTTGTTTTTACCAGTATAGTTTTATACAAACATTAATTAATATGTTCAATTAATTAACAGCTATGATGGGCCAAATGGCCTCCTTCTGCGCTGTAAGATTCTATGAATTATAATAAGTTAACGGTATCAGCCATGGCTCAGTGGTTGCACTCTTGCCTCTGAGTCAGAAGGTTGTGGGTTCCCAATGGAGTCCCATTCCAGAGACTTGAGTGCAAGATACAGGCCGACAACTCCAGAGCAGTATGGAGGGACTGCTGCACAGTCGGAGGTGCCGTCCTTCAGATTAGGCTTTAAACCGAGCCCCAGTCTGCCTTCTCAGATGGATGTATTTTGAAGAGCAGGGGAGTTCTGTCCGGTGTCCTGGTCAATATTTATCCCTCAACCAAAATCACTGAAACCCAAGATCATCTGGTCATTTTCTCATTGCTATTTGTGGGACCTTGCTGTGCGTAAAATTGGCTACCACATTTCCTACATTACATCAGTGACTACAGTTTAAAAGTACATAATTGGCTGTAAAATGTTTTGGGATGCCCTGAGGTCTTTATAAATACTGTACAAGTCTTTCTTTTTAACACATCTACAACTCTGATTGTGTTAAAAAAAACATTTTCAGAATGCTTTCTTCACCCAACAATAAAGGCATACTCTCATCAGTAACACTGAATCATGGCAGTTCTTTCATACTTTCCTAAGACCCGTAACTCACCATCCTGATGGGGTATTCAGTTTGTTGTATAACTGTTCTGCTCTCAATGGAATCTTAAACATGTCTTTAAATTAATTCTAGAAACATTACCTGCTATTATTAACCTTTATGTGTTATTTCACACAAAGTTAGCTTGAATTTTTTATGTGGGTGAATTGTCAATTCGATTGGCGGTAAACTTACTAATAATGTCACAAAATAATGATGAGAAGAAATCTTTGGTTCTGGTGACTTGGGCAATCAGTTTCATACACCAAATCACACAATTTAACAAACAGAACACACTAGTAATACAATCAGATGCACTCCCTTAAAAATAAACTGGGCATCAAGATTGGGCAGTTTCAAATAACTTTTGACCCGCTTTATCTAATAAAGTGCTTCTCTGTTTTCTAGGGTCTTCCTCATTCTTCAAACTCATGCATCCTCCATACACCAATAGTTACAATTGGAATATGAATATTTGAATCAGGGGATCTATGTGGCTGCAAGTTTGTCTTGATTCACAATGTCAGCATTTCAGGTGGAAAAGACTTTTTCACTGCTTGCAACATTTCAGGAGGCTCAGAGATGCTCTCAATACTCTGGATAGTGGGAATCGTGCTGGAAACTCCCGGCTGGTTGAAGAGCAGCTGCTGGACAGACCATAGGCAGCTGCAGTAGAGCCACAGAGGAGACTACCAAGGAGGGGGCAGCACAAAGGCATCCATACCCAACACAAAAGGTATACAGACCCAAAGTGGCGTACCTACAGTTTAATGAGGAGCAGTGTTTGAGGAGGCTGCGATTGCCCCATGTCATCTGTCACAGCAAGATCTCCACCGATGCATCTAAAAACCTGGGTGCCCTTGCATGTGCCATCCCTCACTGAATTATCAGCTACAACAACCACAGAAACTGACCAGAAAAAAAAGGAGCACTTGCTTTACGAGGTGCAACCTCACTTTAAATAGGTGCCAGGACAGCTGGAAATACCATCCTCCTAATAGGGGGCTGGCTCATCAGAGTTGGAAAATGTGTGGGCAGCTCGCCAATGAGACTGAAATGAGATCTGACCATCAAAATTGGTCAGGCCTCTCGTGGAACCCATCAGGTGGGCAGCCCACTCACCCGACAGCCAAACAGCACCCAAAGTGAAAAATCAATCCCACAGATTTCAAAATGGCTCATTTTTGGAAGTGGCCATAAATTAGACAAGCAGCACTATGGATGAACAGCCATGCCAGGCAAAATCACATTTACCAAAAATAGAGAAGCTAAATTTACTCCAAAAAAATTAGTTTCACGAGACAAAAAATTTCCCCAGATACAATATTAACTATTACTTACCCCAGGTTAGTTTCACTCCCACCTCGGTTCAGTTGCTGTACGATTTGTTCAAATGGACAAAGTCTGTAAACATACCTTAACAGAGAGAGGCTGGACTTGAACACATTTGCAAATTAAAAACACACGATACAAGTCAATGATCAAGATATAGATAATGGGCCAGATTTTGCTGAAAAAAATAACGGCGTCTGAACGACGTATGCAGTTATTGATGTGCAAATCAACCAGCAACTTGTAGCAAGGAAGAGATACTCCATGAATTGCAATTCACCACAAATTACTGACCGATTTGCACTGCTCCGCCATTAGCTTTGCGAAAACGGCATCTCGTCCTTAACCTCCCCATGATTTTCATGAACTTGTTGCATTTGCACATTAATTGTCCATTAAACACGCACAGAAAGTGAAGTCTAGTAATTAATAGCGCAAGTACCCTTTTAATGACAGGATAATTATTAATGACTGCTAATCAACCTCTCTTGCCCAGAAATTGAACAATTATAAGTGTTGAGTCTCATTCCTTCAGGTTGTGATTGTTTTTGGAGATTTAAAAAAGTCAAATTTTACATGAAATTTTTTTTTCCTACTTTTCCTTTCTGTCTCTTATTTCTCTCTCTTAATTCTATCTTTCTTTCCCTCTCTTTATTTCTCTTTCTGTACCTGACTTGACATTGAATTCATCCACTCTGGTTCACCCTCCTTCTCAGTCCTTCCTCTGTTTATTTCTCAATTCTTTAATCTCATTGATTAAGCAGATACACTATATACTGTCCCATTGTTCACCAAGGTCCCAGCTGCCCTCGCTGCACCGTTATCAGGTCGCACTTTCAGCAACTGTGTACGCAAAAAATTTAAGAACCTAAACGTGCATGAACAAGTCTAACTAATGGGGCACGCGGAGAGATGTTCTGCTCCAGCAAAATCTGGCCCAATAAAACTTTCTACAGTCTACTCCTGATAATTCAGTCATATTTTTGTTTAATTTAAATTTTGCATAAGTTAATTTTTTAATGTAAATAAAGCAGCAAAATGGGAATTTAAAGCTAAAAAAATTTAGATCACAAGGTACTTATGGATGATGAAGGCCATTCGGCCCATCTTAATTAATCCATTCAGAAAGACCATATACTCTCCCCACTGCTGCATATAATTTTTTTCTGAAATTACTTGAGATTTTACACCTTCACTACTCTATCTTGAAATTCATTCCATGTGTTGATTATTCTTAGTGAGGAAGAATTTAATATCAGTTTTACATTTTCCTTTTACTAGTTTGAAATTGTATCTCTTTGTCTTACTCTCAGTTTAAATTGAAATAGTATTCTGGATTTATCATTTCCATTCCCTTAACTATCTTATACACCTCTATAAAATTACATCTTTCCAATCTATTTCAACACCACTCGTGGAATAGGTGTGTCACCAATTTTCCTTCCTATGTATAGTAATTCACATTTGTTTGTATTAAATTTCATCTGACATTGCTTCATTCTCTCATATATTCTGTTCAACTCATTCTGTAATTTCAGTGCTGGTTCCTTAATTTCTGCTACCTCTGATAGTTTGATATCATCTACAAATTTGACCAATTTTGTGCTAAAATTGATACTTTAAATTACGCAACTTTAAATTAGGAGTAGGAGGCTGTATAGTTTAACAGACAATTTTTTTTGAAATCCAGGAAAGCTGAATCTGTTTATTTCAGAATGACAAAACCAGAGTTACATAAACGAGTTCTGACGAAAGGTCATCAACCTGAAACGTCAACTTTGTTTCTCTCGCCACAGATGCTGCCTGACCTGAGAATTTCCAGCATTTTCTGTTTTTATTTCAGATTTCCAGCATCCACAGTATTTTGCTTTTATATAAACCTTTCTCGCATAAAAAGAGGTTCATAATAACATAACAAAAGTCAAGGCAACAGAAGGCCATTCTCAAAGGTGCACGATCTGCTCCTAACCCAGTTCACAGAGATACTGTACCCCATCTAACTCTCCACTCTTTCACAGAGACACTTACTTGTCCTCCAACCCACTCAGTTCATACTGGTACTCTTTATCTGCTCCCACCAACCTGGCACTCCTGTTCTCCTCCAACTGTGTTAAGCTGGTATCCTTCTTCCTTCCCCCACTGAGTTCATAGTGGAATTCTTTGCCCCTCCCCACAGTTCATGCTGGCACTCTTCCTCCTCATTTCAATTAATGCTGATATTCTCCTTCCGACCCCATTCCAAAGCGCGCCTCCCAATTTCTCCTCGCTTTCTCCCTAAAGCACCATTACCAGCTACTGCCCTCTTCCCTCTCCTTTCACTGCCATCCATTCTCTCGCCTCCCATTTCAATGCCATCCAAATCCCTCCCCAACCCCACATCTATTTGAATCGGGTGGTTAATGCACTGGAACTAGTCCTCGTTTCCACTCGGTGTATTTTCCTGCGTAATGGACTCAGAAGAAGTGACACGACAGTTAGGGGGGCGGGAGGGAGGGGGACGAGAGGGAGGGGGTTCAGGGGTCTCCGAGGGGGGGGCGGAGTCTCCGAGGGGGGGCGGAGTCTCCGAGGGGGGGCGGAGTCTCCGAGGGGGGGCGGAGTCTCCGAGGGGGGGCGGAGTCTCCGAGGGGGGCGGAGTCTCCGAGGGGGTGAGAGTGCGGTGAGGGGGTCAGGAGGGGGTCAAGAGGGGGTAGAGGTGAGGGGGCGATGGGGGCGAGAGGGGGGAGGAGCGAGAGGGGGAGGGGTGAGGGAGTGGGGCGAGGGAGGGAGAGGGGCGAGGGAGGGAGGGGGCGCGGGAGGGAAGGGGCGCGGGAGGGGAGAGGATGCACGAGGGGGAGAGGGAGAGAAAGAGAGTCTAGCTGTGCTGATCATGGCTAGCAAATGCTGATAGTTGGCATTGATGAATAGGGAATATAAAAATTTTTGTTCTTGAAAGTTTTGCAGTGCTCCTTTTAAAAGGTTTTCATCCCTACAGCACATTCCAAATATAATCCGTCACTGAATGTACCTGGATTGGCTGTTCGATTTAAACAGCATTCCTAACTACACTAAAATGCAATGACCTGTAAAATCTTTCTGTTTGCATATCTCATTGCATATTCATTCTGTGATTGTATCTAAATTTAAAATGTTCACACTTGTACCCCAATGCCAAGTGTAATTTTTTTATGCATGGCCACTTCTACTTCCGCATAGGCTGTTGCCTAGCAACAGATGATCCCACACCATAGGGCCCTGCCATTAGTAGAAGCAAATTGACCACAGGAGGACCAATCTAGCATGAAAAACAGTTGCTGCTCAGAGTTTCCCCCAAGCAGGATTACCTAATCAAGAATGGCCTCCTCAAAATGTGATCCAAATAGTTTGGTTTTGGGTTCCCCCAGTTGCATAAGCCGAACAATTATGTAGAAAAAATATTGCTTGTTTAAAAATTCAAAGACGGGGGAAAGAAAATTTACTCATTTGTTACTTCATAGCATTTGCCAAACATATATGCAAATTCATCATTTTGCCCAAAATCGATGGAAAGCTCTGTGGTAAACCACTGTTATAGTTATCACTGTATATTGTTCTCACTGTTCTCACTGTCACATCACTACACGAGGTCGCCTCTTGTCGCACTGTTATACCTGGGCTGACCACCTCCGACTCCGCCCATTACCTGCCCAGGTATAAAGGTAGCTGACTGGCTAGTATTCCTCCCTGTTGGATCGGATCACCCACGAGGGTGGGCTCTGTTATTTAGCCAATAAAAACCTTCAGTTACGTTCTTAACTCGTCGCCTTTTATTGGACTAATTGATAGGCATATCAATTTTATTGGCTAAATTTTAAAGATGTCTGATAATGAACAGCAACAGCAAGGAGCTCACCCAGCAGCACAGCAACAGCAGCCTCCAGACAACGGGCCACACCAGCCGGCTTGGCTGCAAGCCTTGAAACCACCATACCTGGATCTAAACCCACAGGCACCAAACTCAGCCAACGACTTCAAACACTGGCTGGACTGCTTCGAATCGTACCTGGAGGAAGCCGTCGTCCCTCAGAGATCCAAACTAAGAGTCCTGAAAGCCCAAGCGAGCCCGAGAGTATATACACTCATCCAGGACATGACTACGTATGACGACGCCATCAACCTACTGAAACAGCAGTACCGGAGCCCGGTAAACTACATGTACACTAGGCATCTCTTAAGATCTCGCCAGCAACAGCCAGGAGAATCGATAGCTGAATTTTCACGAGCGCTGAGACAACTCGGCAGGAACTGTGACTTTAAAGCGGTGACGGCTACTGCGAACATGGAAGACAATGTCCGCGACGCCTTGGTGAGAGGCCTACGTTCCGACTACACACGGCAAAGACTGCTTGAAGCTAAGGACATAGACCTGGACAAGGCCGAAGCCCTCGCCCTCACCCTAGAGGCCACCCAGCAAGACCAGGAAGCGTTTGCCAGGTACTATTCGCGACCCTGGGACTCGGGCCCGACCCCCACCCCACCACCCTTCACAGCGCTGCCCCCGGGACCTACCTCAGCGTCTGCATCACGGATCCGACCGGGCCCGCTAGCCCCGGTACCGGCCCCGACATCAGGCAACCCCGATCGGGCCGCTGGCTGCTTCTTTTGCGGCCAGAAGCATCCGAGGTCGCGCTGCCCAGCCAAAAACTCGACCTGCAAAACCTGCCTCAAGAAAGGCCACTTCTCCAAGGCCTGCAGAAGCAAATCCTCAGAAGCCAGCAGTGCCTCATGCGAACCCTGGGGGCGGCCATCTTTGTGCGGGGCAGCCGAAGCCTGCAGAGCCTCATGGGAAAACCAGGGGCGGCCATCTTTGTGCGGGGCAGCCGAAGCCTGCAGAGCCTCATGGGAAAACCAGGGGCGGCCATCTTTGTGCGGGGCAGCCGAAGCCTGCAGAGCCTCATGGGAACAGCAGGGGCGGCCATCTTTGTGCGGGGCAAACGATTTAAACAGAGCCTCATGTGAACTACGGGGGCCGCCATCTTCGCCGCCATCTTGTCATGACAACGACGCGCTCATCTACACCCTAGCTTCCGTGACCCTGGATCAAGCCCGCCCGCACCACCTGGCCAGCTCAATGATGGACATCAAAGTCAACGGCCACGCCACGACCTGCCTGTTCGACAGCGGAAGCACGGAGAGCTTCATCCACCCAGACACGGTGAGCCACTACTCCCTCCCCGTCCTGCCAACGCGCAGCCGCATCTCGATGGCATCGAGGTCGCACGCCACAGACATCAGCGGCTACTGTGTCGTGACATTGTCGGTTAAAGGGACAGAGTATAAAAATTTTAAACTCCTCGTACTCCCCCAGCTGTGCGCTGCCGTCATACTAGGGCTGGACTTCCAATCCCACCTCCAAAGTGTAACCCTAGCATACGGTGGACCCCTCCCCCCACTCACAGTCGACAACCAGCGAAAGTTAAACCGCCCACCGCGTAACACCTGCAGCCTATCCACCCTCAAGGTACCGCCACCTTCCCTGTTCGCTAACCTCACCCCCGACTGCAAACCTGTCGCTACTAAGAGCAGGCGGTACAGCGCTGGGGACAGAGCCTTCATTAGCTCTGAGGTGCAGCGACTCCTGAAAGAGGGCATTATTGAGGGGAGCAGCAGCCCCTGGCGTGCCCAGGTGGTGGTAGTCAAGACCGGCGACAAAAATCGCCTGGTTATCGACTACAGCCAGACCATAAACAGATACACCCAGCTGGACGCATACCCCCTCCCCCGCATATCGGACATGGTCAATGAGATTGCACAATACCGCGTATTCTCGACCATCGACCTCAAGTCGGCCTACCACCAACTCCCCATCAGCCCGGAGGACAGCCAGTACACCGCCTTCGAGGCGAATGGCCGCCTCTACCAATTCCTTAGGGTCCCCTTTGGTGTCACCAACGGGGTCTCGGTTTTCCAACGGGAGATGGACCGGATGGTTGACCAGAACGGACTACAGGCCACTTTCCCCTATCTCGATAACGTCACCATCTGCGGCCGCAACCGGCAGGACCATGACGTGAATCTGGAGAAATTCCTCCGTACGGCCCAACGGCTGAACCTCACCTACAATAAGGAGAAATGCGTGTTTAACACAGCGCGCCTTGCCATCCTTGGCTGTGTAGTAGAGAACGGAGTCATCGGCCCCGACCCCGAAAGAATGCGCCCCCTCATGGAGCTACCCCTCCCCCACTGTCCAAAAGCACTTAGGAGAACCCTGGGGCTTTTCGCCTACTATGCCCAATGGGTACCCAATTATGCGGACAAAGCCAGACCCCTCCTGAAAACCACATCCTTCCCCCTCACGGAAGAGGCGTGCGCGGCCTTCTCCCTCATTAAGGGAGACATAGCCAAGGCCACAATGCACGCAGTGGATGAGTCAATCCCCTTCCAAGTGGAGAGCGATGCATCCGACTTCGCCCTAGCCGCTACCCTTAACCAGGAGGGTAGGCCGGTAGCCTTCTTCTCAAGGACCCTACAGGGCCCCGAGACCCGACACTCGTCGGTCGAGAAGGAAGCCCAGGCAATTGTGGAGGCAGTACGGCGCTGGAGGCACTACTTGGCAGGCAAACGATTTACCCTCCTCACCGACCAACGCTCGGTTGCCTTCATGTTTAATAACAAGCTGAGGGGCAAGATCAAGAACGACAAAATCTTGAGGTGGAGAATCGAGCTTTCCACCTATGATTATGAGATCTTGTACCGGCCCGGTAAACTGAACGACCCCCCTGATGCTCTTTCACGCATTACATGCGCCAGCGCGCAAAGTGATAGACTTCAGACCCTCCACAATGACCTCTGCCACCCCGGAGTCACCAGACTCTACCATTTCATTAAGGCCCGCAACCTGCCATACTCCATCGAGGAGGTCAGGACCATGACCAGGAACTGCCAGATCTGTGCTGAGTGCAAACCGCACTTCTATAAGCCGGACAGAGCAAGCCTGATCAAGGCCACCCGCCCCTTCGAGCGTCTGAGCGTCGACTTCAAGGGGCCCCTACCGTCATCCGACCGTAATGTGTACTTCCTCAACATCGTTGATGAGTACTCCCGTTTCCCCTTTGCCTTCCCCTGCCCAGACATGACCAGTAACACGGTCATTAAATGCCTGAACAAACTCTTCGCCTTGTTCGGGTTCCCGAACTATATACATAGTGACCGGGGCGCCTCCTTCATGAGCGAGGAACTCCGTCAGTTCCTATTGGAGAGGGGTATTGCAGCAAGCAGGACCACCAGCTACAACCCCCGAGGGAACGGCCAGGTGGAAAGAGAGAACGCGATGGTATGGAAGGCCACCCTCTTAGCCTTAAAGTCTAAGGGCCTCCCAACCTCCCGCTGGCAAGAGGTCCTCCCGATTGCGCTGCACTCCATCCGGTCACTACTTTGCACTGCCATTAACACCACCCCCCATGCTCGAATGTTTGTCTTCCCCAGGAAGTCGACTACGGGAACCACCCTACCAACCTGGCTGACCTCTCCGGGACCCGTCTTGCTGCGAAAGCACGTGAGGGCCCATAAAACGGACCCCCTGGTCGAGAAGGTGAACCTCCTGCACGCCAACCCCCAGTACGCCTATGTGGCTTACCCAGACGGACGGGAGGACACTGTCTCCTTACGAGACCTCGCACCCTCACCCCCCCCTCCCAACCCCCCGAGTCCAGCCGAGGTAGACGGCATGCCGGAACCCCACGAGCCTTTGCCGACTACGCAGACACCAGCTTTAACACCGGATAATGTAACACCGCCGCTGCGACGATCGGAGAGGCTAACGAAGCCTCCGGACAGACTGACATACCAGAGCTGGTAATACACTTCACCCCGCCGGACTCTAATCTAAACAAGGGGTGAATGTGGTAAACCACTGTTATAGTTATCACTGTATATTGTTCTCACTGTTCTCACTGTCACATCACTACACGAGGTCGCCTCTTGTCGCACTGTTATACCTGGGCTGACCACCTCCGACTCCGCCCATTACCTGCCCAGGTATAAAGGTAGCTGACTGGCTAGTATTCCTCCCTGTTGGATCGGATCACCCACGAGGGTGGGCTCTGTTATTTAGCCAATAAAAACCTTCAGTTACGTTCTTAACTCGTCGCCTTTTATTGGACTAATTGATAGGCATATCAAGCTCTTTCTCCAAATTCCTGAAATAACAAGAAGAAAAGATACCATAAGCACCAAATTGGTTTCAACTACAATGTTTTAGTAACGTTCCAAACTACAAAACAAATTAAATGTTGCAAAATAGTATTAGGCATTTAATCGAAGTGTAGATATTAGACTTGTAGTAGTTTTATTTTTTTTACACTGTATAATTTTCACTTAAATAAATGAAATATAAAATAAACAGCACTGGTATGTGGTATAGAATTCAGATTTCAGGAAAAGGTTGTAATAAAAACTTGAAAATATATAGTGAACTCTCAACAACAAAAATCAATAGTCACTGACTTGCATCAGTTACTCTTGACAAAAAATGTTGAAAGCACGAGAACGCAACATAAAGCAAATGAATGGGAAAGTGAGAAAATACTTCATTATTGTCGTGAAATGTATACATAAATCAAAGTATTGCATACATGTTACCTACATGACTAGTCTTACACAGTCAATCGCAAGATAGTGTAACAAGCTCATTTAAGCAAGCCAATGGAATTGCAGATGCACTAACAACATTTTCAGGTGTACATTTTAATCCTCATTCTATTTAACACAATAGGTGTTACAATATACAAATATAGTAGCTTTAAATTTTGTGCTGACCTACGTTAAGCTAGGATGTGAAATAGATTAGATTTGGCTAGATTTGCATTTTAGTTGATGCATAAATATCTTGCATCTGTTTTGTCAGCATTCAAAATGACAAGGGGAATAAATGCTAACAGTAAGATAAATCAAGGATACATTTTGCAGGCTTTTCTCCCAGCATAGGACCTCACCTGACAGGAGCACGGAATGGAGAATTAATATATTAGTGCTGGCATTTATTCTCACTCTCACTCTGACTGCTGGCAAATTGGGAATCTTGCAAAATTTGTCTTGTAATGCTTTTAGGAGCAGAAAAAAGTGACCAGACATAGAACATTGAACAACTGAAACATTTCTGTTTGCAATAAATCTTTGCGTAGGTAAAAAAAATTGTTATTGTGGTAACGTATGTTCTCCCTGCAGTTGTGATGTTGCGAAATGGCTCAATGCAGTTATTAAGATTAATGGCTCTGTTAATAGATTATTACACTTTAGGCTTTTAAAACACTGCTTCCTTGTTTAATAGTTTCTGTAAGTGGACTATCCTTTATAATCTGAAATCTGTACCTTTCACTATCTGCCCTTCAGCAAGGCAACATAGTCCAGATCTAACAATTAATCCCAACCGTGAAAAATTGTGCACCAAAATTTATGGCAGTGATTTTAATCCTAGCAGCCTGCCAGAAACTGGGTAGGTGGGCAATCAAAATCACAAATGTTACATCTGCCTCCGGAGATGTTAGGAGCTTATGTTAAATTCCCAATTTTAAGCTGCTCAACTGAGCAGGCAGCAAGGACACCCACCCAAAGCCAACGGGTTCCTTTTTTACATATGCATGTCGGTTCCAGATAATATTATTGGGACCCAACTGCAATTTTAACTCTGCATCCTGAGCGGAAAGCTGCAGTGAGTTTCCCCAGCAGTCCAACCTAGCAGGGAGTAGGATCAGAGCCAGAAAAGGCCCAATAAGTTAATTTTTTTTTAATTTTTTTATAAACGTTATTTATTTTCATTCTGGGGCCAGAAGGAGCAGGATTGCTCCTCCGAAGCCCAGAAGTCCCTGCCACAGACTTGCCTCCCTTCCTGATTCAAAAGACCCTTGCAGAACAGCTCTAGCAGCCAATCCTGCCACCTACCTGGTCTCGGTAGCAGCCTCCATGCTGTGTGATTTTCTACCATTTCCCAGTCGGATGGGTGGTAAGTCGGCCAGCGAGATTTAAATGACCCCGAAGTTAAAATACCCTGGTCCTCATTTCTGGAGCAGCGGCTTAATTTCTAACTCACACTGCTACTTATCTGTTGAAAACTGGCTTGGAGTTAAAATTGGGCTGAAAATTCAGTGTACTGGATGATTGAACATATCACGCCTTAAACCAGATTTGTAGAGGCTAAAACAACTAATGCAATTTATTCATACTTAAGTTACATAATTGAATATATTAGGCATATCCTGTGCAGGACAGGGGAACTATATTTTAACATATATCACAGAAAATCCATTAGTTTATTGCTCAAAGTTGCTTCTCATGATAACTTGCCTTAAAACAGCTCTTTGCCTTAATCCTTCAGGTGGGGAGTTTTAAGTGAAACCAAGTGTTCGTCATCTTTAATCTGAACAATGATCAGAAATGCAGTAGCACTAAGGAACAAAAAGGGTCTACTTTGTATATACTCAATTATTTTGGTGTAGAGAGGAATTTCAGTAAAGTAGAAATATAGGCATTACCTAATGATCCAATGAGAAGGCATTTATCTGTGGATTCACAAATCACAAGGTTCTTTCATTCATAGCAGCTAGCCATTTTGATACACCAGAACAGCTGAAAATCAACAGTTGTGATTTCCTGTCTTGACATCAAACATAAGCAATGCATAAACAAATTCCAGAAGACAAACTTGCTAGTTGTAACAGGATACAAGATTTTATGCTGCATGCTACTGTAGACTGAATTCAATGGACTGCTCCACAAATGAACATTCAACTTAACACTTCAAAATTAGCCATCTGATCTAGTTTCACAGGAACAAACCCAAGCAACTCTCTTTGCAATAAAGAACAGACACTGCATTGAGACCTTTATTATATTTTTTTTAACACCTTACCATAAAATTCTTATGGTAACATTTACTTCCACAGTAGATAGATTGAAATAATGTAGAATTACCTCCAAACAAACTGGAAAACACATTGCTTGAAGTCACTTTAACTGGATTTATGTTGTTTGCAGTTTAAAATGTTTAATTGCATACACATTTCCTAAATTTCCTATTTAGATTCTAATCTTCCTGCCAGCTACCCACCGCCCCACCCCACCACCACCACCACCACCTCCCCCCCGCACCCAAGTTTTATCCTCTCTAACCCATCAACCATTTCTATCTGTCTTCATATTTGATTCCTCCTATTATACCAAGGTAAATCCTTCTGGGTACCAATTAAAATTCACCACTGCTGTTCTCTCTCTGAAAACAACTTAAAGTGCTGACAATGCACTACCTGTCAACAGGCAAATGAAAACCAGCCATCTGTTCCACTACAAATTGTGTTCATTATACTGAACTTCAAAATCCTCTTTAAATATGCTCTAATTATCTATTAATCTGAGCCAAAGACATAGCAACTTCAAGGAGGTTTGTTCTTGCATTTGTGTGTGAATTACTTGTCTGTATTATTAGCAAATTTTAATTTCAAATAACGTTTTTGAATGTAGGTGACAAATTGCATTTATCTGATTCTGGTACGAATCAACTTACTGATGTGTTTTACAACACATCTAGAAAATGGCAGTAGGTTAAAAGAAATCGAATCTATGCAAGGATCTGAATTTATTCACTTCTTCAGAAGAGTATTCAAAGACAACAAAATGCAGAGAATCTTATACAAGGATAAGCATATGTATTTCTATCTTTAATCTTGAAGTGGCGAGGATGAATATATCCACCCTCGTCTGGGATTTCAATTGGCTGGAAATCAGTTTAACAAAACTAGGTTTCAGCCAATAAAGCACATTTTTCTCTACTTGTTCCCACTTCCACAACGGAGGGTGGGAGCTGAAAAAAAAATGTGTTGCAAATTTTCAGAGGGTACAAAGGTTTGGAAAAGTAGGATGGGGAGAATAGGTAGAGAATGTAAAAGTACTTAACAATTATCAAAATAAAACTGGCACAGAAAATGGGGAAAAATTGTTAGGAGGAAAGGAGGAAAGTAGGAACAATAGGGAAAGCAAAACTGAAGTGTTTAAATACCTTAAATTTTACTTAACACTGTGTTTTGGTCTTTATTTTAGGTTTAACATTATAATACTAAAACTATTCCTGTTGTCGAGTAGCATTATTTCCATAATATTAGGATTGGTTTCAGTATGACAGTACATGTACTGAAAGCAAATAAAATGGATTGTCTAAGGAAATTTTAGTCTTAGCCAATCAGCAGTTTAAAGGTTAATGCATTTTATTTGAAAAATTTAGGTAACCTTCCTTGTATAAGGTTTTGTTCATTCATTGAATCCTCTACATGTAGAATAAGTCCAGCCAACAAAATGTCGTTAGGATGGAGTTCCTTTCAGACCTTTTGATGTCATGGTCACATGGCCTTCCTTTCACGCTGCATATTAGACTACCTCACAACTATTAGCTACCAGATGTCCCAAAGCGCTTTACAGTCAATGAAGTACTTTTGAAGTGTAGTCACTGTTGTAATACAGGAAACGCAGCAGCCAAATTAGCGCACGGCAAGATCCCACAAGCAGCATTGAGATAAATGACCAGATAATTTGTTTTAGCGATGCTGGTTGAGGGCTAGGACACCAGGAGAGAACGCCCCTCCTCTTTGTTGGACGTGTTGGAGAGTTAAGAATTAATAATCGAACTGACCTGTATAACTATAACTGGTCATAGAGCAACAGGCTTTCTAAGATAAACAGGAAAACATCAGAATGCCTGTGCAAGGAAATAAGTGACTGGGACAACATCGACCATGAGTGATTAATATATAACTTCAGTGACTAGTGCACTAAACATAGGCAGAGGGATCAATTAACCATGGTATAGAGTGGATGTTTAGGTAAATAAGCTGTCAATAAACTGTTCTTGAAAGGAGTTTGTGGGAAGTACCTTTGAAGTAAGTAATTAAGACTGTTTACGTAAATATACACTTAATGGCACAGTTTTAAAGAGTGTGCAGGGAGAGAGGGACCTGGGAGTTAATGTGCATAGGTCCCTGAAGGTGGCAGGACATACTGAGAGAGTGGTTAGCAAAGCATATGGGGTCTTGGGCTTCATAAATAGAGGTATTGAGTACAAAAGTAGAGAAGTTATGCTGAACCTTTATAAAGCTCTGGTTAGGCCACAACTGGAGTATTGCATCCAGTTCTGGTCACCACACTTTAGGAAGGATGGGAAGGCCCTTGAGAGGGTGCAGAGGAGATTTACCAGAATGGTTCTGGGGATGGGGGATCTTAGCTACAAGGACAGGTTGGAGAAGCTGAATTTGTTTTCATTAGAGCAAAGGAGGTTGAGGGGTGATCTGATAGAGGTGTACAAGATTATGACGAGTTTGGATAGGCTAGACGGGAAATGGCTGTTCCCACTAGTTGATGGGACAAGGACTAGAGGACACAGATTTAAGGTTTTGGGCAAGAGATACAGGGGGGACGTGAGGGAAAACTTTTTTTACACAGCGAGTGGGGAGGACCTGGAACTCACTGCCGACAGAAGTGGTGGAAGTGGACACACAATGTTTTCAAGAGGAGAATGGATAGGCACTTGAGGGAAATAAACTTGCAGGGCTATGGGGATAGGGCGGGGGAATGGGACTGACTGGATTGCTCTTCAGCAAGCCGGCACGGACTCGATGGCCCAAATGGCCTCCTTCTGTGCCATTATGACTCTAATCTGCTCTTGAAAAGAGCCAAGAACAGATTAAATCCTGAGGTCTTATCTGTAAAATGTACCTTTGAAGTAAGCAAACTTGGTGACTATCTTATATTGATGGCCTCTAGTTATGCTCTTCCCCACAAATGGAAACATTCTCTCTGTATCTACTCTATCAAAACCTTTCATAATTTTAAAGACCACTATTAGGTCATTCCTCAGCCTTCTCTGAGGAAAAAAGAGACCCAGCCTGTTCATTCTTTCCTGATAGGTATACCCTCACATTTCTGGTACCATCCTTGTAAATCTTCTCTGCACTCTGTCCAGTGCCTCTATATCCTTTTTATAATATGGCGACCAGAATTGTACGCAGTACTCCAAGAGTAGTCTAACCAAGGTTTAATACAAGTTTAGCATAACTTCACTACTTTTCAATTCTATCCCCTTAGAAATAAACCGTAGCGCTTGGTTTGCTTTTTTTTTAATGGCCTTGTTAACCTATGTCGCTACTTTTAGTGATTTGTGTATTTATACTCTGAGATCTCTTTGTTCCTCTACCCCACCCAGACTCCCACCCTCTCATAAGTAACCTCCCTATTCTTCCTACCAAAATGTTATACCTCATACTTATGTGTTGAAATTTATTTGCCAATTATATGCCCATTCTGCAAGTTTATTAATGTCTTCCTGTCATTTGTTGCAGTCCTCCTCAGTATTGACTATCCCTTCCAATTTGGTGTCATCCGCAAATTTAGAAATTGTGTTTTTGATTCCAAAGTCTAAATCGTTAATATAAATTGTGAACAACAGTGGTCCCAGCACTGATCCTTGTGGAACACCACTTCCTACCTTCTGCCACTCTGAATAGCTACCCTTTACCCCTACTCTCTGCTTTCTGTCTTGAAGCCAGCTAGCTATCCATTCTGCTACTTGTCCTCTGACTCCACATTCTCTGACCTTATTCATTTGTCTATTATGTGGGACCTTATTGAAGGCCTTTTGAAAATCTAGATAAATTATATCTACCACATTACCCTTGTCTACTCTCTCTACTCTACTCTCTGTTACCGCTTCAAAAAATTCAATGAAGTTGGTCAAGTAAAACTTTCCCTTCTGAAATCCATGCTGACTATTCATTATTATATTTTTGGTTTCTAGATACTCTTCTATTTTCTCCTTTAGTAGGGATTCCATTCATTTCCTACCACCGATATTAAGTTGACTGGTCTATAGTTCCCTGGACATGTTCTATCTCCCTCCTTAAATATAGGTATTACGTTAGCTACCCGCCAGTCTTCTGGCACTACACCTTGTTCTAATGAATTATTAAATATGTGTAGTAATGCCTCTGCTATCTCTTCCCTAGATTCTTTTAAAATGCGCAGATATAATCCGTCCAAGTAAATACTGATGTTTGATGGGTGATACCCCCTCACCTCTAGACTACAAAGCTTTGTCTCAATTTTATTGATATTACTGTGGTTAATGCCCCTCTGAACTAGCCCTGTGCTGTTTCTTCTAAGTTGCAGATATGCCATCCTACATACTGTTCCTCTTTTCTTCATTCTCACTTTTGAAATCAAAGCTCATTGCAAAGTCTCGAACTGTACCTCATTCTTTCCTAGGATCTTAAGACTGGAGAGTTCTTATCCTCCCTTAATTTTTCCTTTCTCCTACAATCTTAGACTTTCAATACTAAGCTCACCCAATTGCTACTTCACAATTTAATCCAACTACTCTTCTACACTTTTCAACTTTGGCGATCTCCTGTACAATGGGCCATAGCCCTTTACCTTGGTTTATCATTAGAAAAATTAATACTCCATGAGGAAAAGGGTACAGATAGCATTACAGATGTTGCCACATTCTTGAAACTGTCCCAGGTAGTTACATACAGAAATTGCTATAAAAGTCTAGTAACAAATCAAGAACAGACAACACATTACTCACACATTAAGAGTGAAGGCATTAATAGTCAACCTTAGATTGTGGGACTGAATCACGTGTAGGCCAGATCAGATAGGGGTGGTATGTTCCCTTCGCCGAAGGATAATAGTGATCCAGTTCGATTTTTACAACAATCCAGCAGCAGCTTTCACGGTCATTTTTTTTCCTGGTGCCACCCACAAATTACCAAATTTATAAGTTGCCATAATTTGAACTCACAACCTTGGAGTTCCTAGTCCAGTACTAGAACCACTACAATATCATATCTTCAGTCAGTAAGAGCATTATATCATATAACACACAATGCATTATTCTGATGCTAAACTGAAGCAGTGTTTCAGCTGGTCTGTTTCTTTAAGACCATAGAACAAAACTGCTCTAACTATATACATTCAGAGATCCATTTTAGGTTAACTACTGTTGGTGAGGGAAGTTTACGATTGGCAGCTACTTGCAAATTTCCAGCTCCAGGTCAGAAGAAACCAATTTTGTTTGAGACTTTGAGCTTTAACATCAGATGTGATGAAAATGCACTAAACACAAGACTTTAATATGATTCTATTTTCTTTCCTTTTAACTCTATGTGTCAGAATAGGTAATAGATTAAGCATTAGCTTTTTGGACATAAAAAAATAACCACCATAATGAAGGGCGGATGTTTATTTGGTGTCTAATTTACTTACACAAAACCACAGTTCAGATAGATTTTTATTGGAAGTATATTTTTAGGACTGATTATGCCTTATAACTGAGCCAAAGGTAAATTCCTATTCATACCTCCAAAGATGAGAGAGTTCACGATGAGTTATCAGCATCGTTATATAACCTGATGAGTACACAAGATGGAAATTATGGATTCACTCATCGGCCTCAATTATTTACTGGGGCAGCATTTCTAAGCGGGGTTGGTGGTGGGGGGGGGGGGGTGGGGGAGAGAGGAGGAGTTTTGGTTGGGAAACACAGGTCTTCAAGCACCGTGGAGTTTTGGCTCCCTGTTGGACAGGAAACGCTACAGCAGAGGCCGCAGCCCAGAAGCAGATAAATTCATGCTGGGCTAGAGATTGCGAGGGGGATGGGTACAGAGTGGCTTGTAGTGCCGGGGGGTGATCGGAGACATGTCAGGGGCAGAGACGGGGGTCGCTGTAATTATTGTTGATGGGGGGGCGGGGCGGAGAGACGCAGATCGTGTTCGGGTTTGAGATTTAAAATTGTTTTACATCCCACCTGGCCCAAATGCACCCTTTTTGGGGGGTTAAAATTCACCTCATTACTTCTGTATCTTATCTTGAAATTCATTTTCAAATGTTCTACTGTCACTACACTTCAAAGAAGCTCATAATCTTCCCTTTGATTTTGGTATTAACTGATATTTAGCATTATTGATAATATGAAATAATCCAATGTGTTTCTTAGAATTGGAATTTTTTTTTAAATTAAGAAAATGTTTCTAATGTGTTTTACATTGAACATACATCCCTGATATAACCTTTTTCAGTTACTCTATTGAATGGAAATCTGTTCACTTATTTGGTGTTTCAGTACTAGGTTTGTAACAGTTCAGATCCAACAGACAATCATATAAAGTATAAAATAACTTCTGAAAATATCCCAATTGACAAGTAAAAGAGAATTAGCATATTTGTTTTAGTCAAAAGCAAACTGACAAAGCAAATACTGCACCAGGATCATCGATTTAATTAATTCTTTGTCAATCTAAACCCATAAAATCCAGGAGGAATGTTGCAGTAATAAGCACTAAGCTGTGCAGCACAATGATGCAGACTCTCACTCTCAAAGTAAGATACTCTGTGGCAGGTTTTGTGGCAAGTGCTCTGAGGCAGATTTTTCCAACCTCGTAAGATCAAGATGTTCCATTTTGCGTCCTGCCATGGAATCAGGCACCAATTGAGTGCATTGCAAGATGGTGCACATCAAGCGACAAAAAGTATACAAAAGGATTTCCTCCCAATTCAGTGGATGGGAGAGCAGGGGAACCTCTGGAGGCTGATCAAAGTAGCCACAAATTAATAGTACATTCAAGCACTCACTGCAGTTCGTTGAGTGTGAACTAAATCTGAAAAAAGACTATTTATGCAGAAGCAACCAATCCCACAATTTGTTCGCAATCTGCATACAATGAGAACTACTTTGTACAATTTACAAGGGTTTTTCATTAACATTATTTTTCTTGTATATGGGGTTTTACAGAAACAGAATACAAAAATGGAAAACCTAAAACTATGAGCCTCTTCACTATCAATGCCATCATGGAAAACTTCTCAGCTTCCAGTTTGAGTTTTAAATGCAAACACATTTATTATTTTGATGACTGAAGATCATCTGATCAATCCCTAACCAGCAATGGTTATAAATATATATGAATCAATCAATAAAAATTACTGCATAAAATAAAATATACTTATCTAATCACATTATTGGTGTTGAGCCAAACAAATCCATTAATAATGCTAATGTTGAACCTAACACTAAAGGATAATGATTATGCATCATTAACATAAAATAATAGCCACTCTATAGGCAATTAAATTATTTTAAACAATATATCTATATATTATCAAATAGTATAGTATGCACTGGCTATTTTAGTAAGTACTTTCAAGATTATGAACTACATTATAAAGGTCTATCAAATGTAGCTGACAGTTTAAATACAGTAATTCAACTATATTTTGAAGATGCACAGACACAGCAAGTCAAAACAAGTAAACAGCAAACCCAGACAATTTACTGTTTGCTAATGTAACATCCACTGTTTTGACATGTGCCAAAGAAGTTGAAAGAAAGGAAACAAAGGCAAGACTTTGTAAGAATCAGTGTTAAGACAGAATGATGATGCCTCAGCACTTTTCTCACCCAAAACCAAAAGCTGCACATGGCTACCAGGTTAGCATACAGAGTGCGAGCACTGTCTTAAATAAGAGATTCATTAATGGCCCGGATTTTGCGGTCTAAACCAGGAAGTATAAATTAGATTTAAATCATGTACAGAAAGCAAAATAAAGATTGAGAAAGACAGATGGGATAAAGAGAGAGAGAGATAAGAGTCAGACAGAAAAAGTAAAATTGTTTTCTTTTAAATCTCTAACACTAATTAACTTCCAAAGGAATGAAATCCACACCTGTAAAATTAAATTTTCAGGGCCAGAGTGGTTGTTTGGCAATATTTATCACTTATCAGGCCGTTAAAACTTCACTTACTCCTGAAAGCACCAGCCCAAACTTTTCCTGGCATCTTTAGTGGGGAACTTATGGGCAAGTACCCCAACTTCACGCATTGATTTTAGTGCTGAGTTTATTGGCAAGGACTATTACAGCACAGCCTGTGGAAGAGCAGGGTATCCCCAACACCAACTTCCGGATTTCTGCGTTTAACTGTGTATGTGTGGACGCCGGAAGTTGCTGTTCAATTTACTCAGTTATAACTGTGAGCACTGTTACCTCACAGTTATTGGCCCTGAATTTCCGATCGGAGGCTTCCTGCGTGTGGTTGCTGTTATATCCGTGTATTTTAATGTTGTGTCCTTCAATAATCAGACAACAGACTGCAGGGAACGATCAACAGGTGTTTACTCAACGTGGTTCAAACTGCAACTGACTGTACAGATCACTACTCAGGGTTTATATACAGGTGTGGTCACTGCCAGTACTACAGGATACAGGAGCTGTAAAAAGTAGTTCTCCACCTTAAAGGTACATACATTACAATTCCTCCCCTTTTAGATTAACAGCACCATAACACTCATTTAACAATTAAATATCAAACTAATTACAATTAACACTTTAACATGCAACATTAACTGAAAATAGTCCATTTATAAATTCAGTCTTTGGGGAGGCTTCCTGGTTCTTTCTGGATAACGCCTTTCCCGAGTGTCTCGCTCTTGGTGCGGAGGCGATTCCAGCACCCTGTCGTCAGTTGATTCATCAGCTTCCAATGCTATTGTTTCTGAGGTAGATGCAACCTGTACGTCGGGTTCCTCACCAGGTACGTATGGCCGAGACATGGGGTTGACTCGTTCCTGTGACTCTAGGATCTGGTCAGCATGGCGTCTCACAATGTTCTCCCCAACATCCACTGTGTACATTAGTGGCCCCTGCCGTGTGCATATCGTTCCTGGTTGCCATTTCTCTATTCGGTAGTCGCGGGCCAAGACCGGTTGCCCTACATTGAAGCTCCTTGTCGGCTTCTCATTGATGTGCTGGAATTGCTTACTCTCAACATCTCTTCGTACATTTGGTCTGAGCAAATCCAGACGAGATCTCAACCTTCGGTTAAAGAACATCATGGCCGGGGCCTGGTTGGTGACTGCATGTGTCGCATTTCTGTAGGCTAACAGGAAATTGTCCACCTTATGCTGCAGTGGAATGTCGTCATCGCACATGGCCTTTACTGCTTTTTTAAAGGTTTGTACGAACCTCTCAGCCAATCCATTTGCGGCTGGACGATACGGGGCGGATGTGTAATGCCTTATAAAGGTTTGTACGAACCTCTCAGCCAATCCATTTGTGGCTGGATGATACGGGGCGGATGTGTAATGCCTTACCCCATTCCTTTTCATAAATCTTCGAAACTCTTCGAACACAAACTGTGGTCCGTTATCAGAGCAAATCTGCTCTGGCAAGCTATTCCTGGCAAAAATGGTCCGTAGGACTGCAATAGTTTTCTCCGTGGCGGTGGAGGACATTTTGATCACCTCAGGCCATTTCGAGTGCGCATCCACGGCTATTAAAAACATTGAGTCCATGAATGGACCAGCAAAATCAATATGCACCCGTTGCCATGGAGATGAGGGCCACTCCCATGGGTGTAGAGGGGCATGTGGTGGTGCATTTTGGACCTTCTGGCATCCTGAGCAGCTCTTTGTCAGGTCCTCGATTTGCTGATCGATCCCCGGCCACCACACATAAGCCCTAGCAAGGCTTTTCATTTTCACCCCTCCCAGATGACCTTCGTGAAGCTCATTGAGCACTCTCTCCCTTAACTTGGGTGGAATTACCACTCGGGATCCACACATCAAGGTCCCCTGGCATACTGACAGCTGTTCTCTTCTGGATGAGAATGCTGGCAACAGTGAGTCGCCATGTGCTGGCCATCCCTTCACCGTCAAATCATATACCCGAGACAGTGTCGGGTCATTTCGGGTCTCCTTCTCTATACCAGCGTTAGTTGCTGGCAAGCATTCAATTATAGTCGAATGAAATATTTCGACAGGATCCACTGCTGGTGCTTCCTCCGCAGTAGGCAGTGGCAGGCGTGATAGCCCATCAGCGTTTCCATGCTGTTTCGTGCCCTTATACTCGATTTCATATTGGTGCGCCCCTAGAAAAAGGGACCACCTTTGTAGCCATTGCGCAGTCATCACCGGAACGCCCTTCTTTGGATTAAAGATGGAGACAAGTGGTTGGTGGTCAGTCAGCAAGGTGAACTTCTGCCCGTGCAGATAGTGATTGAACTTTTTCACTCCCCACACTAGGCTGAGGGCCTCCCTGTCAATCTGGGCGTAGTTACGCTCGGCTGAGGTTAGTGACCGAGACGCAAAGGCTACTGGCCTCTCCGAGCCGTCCGGGAATTTGTGCGACAGCACCGCTCCAATGCCATAGGGTGATGCATCACACGCCAACCGAACTGGTAGTGCTGGGTTGAAATGAGCCAACACCTCTTTTGATGTGATCAATGCTTTGCTCTTCTGGAAAGCTCGTTTACATTCGTCACTCCACTTCCATGGTACCCCCGTTTGCAGTAGGATGTTCAGTGGGTGTAGTACGGTAGACAAATTCGGCAAGAACTTATGGTAGTAGTTCACCAGCCCGAGGAACGACCTCAGTTGTGACACATTTTCCGGTGCTGGAGCCTTGACTACTGCCTCAATCTTTTCAGGGGACTTATGTAACCCCTCTTTGTCAATAACGTGGCCACAATACGAGATCTGCTTCTGGAAAAACTCGCATTTGTGGCGATTAGCTCGGAGCCCATATTCCTTCAATCTAGTGAGCACCTGCTCCAGGTTGGCGAGGTGATCACTGTCATTTTCGCCCGTGACCAGGATGTCGTCCAAATAACACTGGGTCCCTGGAATCCCTTGCAGGACTTGTTCCATTGCCCTCTGCCAAATAGCCGGAGCTGATGCTACCCCGAACACCAGCCGGTTGTATTGGTAGAGACCTTTATGAGTGTTGATCGTGAGGTACTGTTTCGAGGCTTCTTCTACCTCCATTTGCAGGTACACCTGGGCCAGATCAATCTTAGTGAAGCGTTTTCCTCCAGATAGCGAGGCGAAAATATCTTCAATCCGCGGAAGCGGATATTGTACAGTGTGAAGGACTGGCTTCACGGTCACCTTAAAGTCCCCACAGATGCGAACCTTCTTTGGTTCCCCAGGCGTATTACTCAACGACCTCTTCATTACAGGAACGATGGGTGTAGCCCACTCGCTCCAGTCCACTTTGGACAGTACTCCTGAACGTTCCAAACCTTCCAGCTCTGCTTCGACGGCTAGGCGGATCGCATAAGGTACCGGTCTGGCCTTAAAAAACTTTGGGCTTGCATTTTCCTCTATTTTGATCGTCGCTGTTATGCCTTTTAGTGTTCCGAGTCCCTGCTGGAACACTTCTTGTGCGTCAATTAGCATTTTTGACAGTCGTCCAGGTGTGACGTCGTCATCCTTTTTGGCATCTACAGTCAGTGCTTGTATGGAATGCCAATCTAGCTGTATCTTCCGGATCCATTCACGTCCTAGTAGTGGTGGTCCTCCATCTGGCAATACATATAGGTCCATTTTTGGTGTTTCCTTGCCGTTATATATAACGTTCACCCTTATTTTTCCTTTGGGGTAGACTTTTTGCCCCGTGTACGTCTTCAAGACAATCTTTGTATCTCTCAAGGGTATATGCGAGAATAGCCGCTTGTAGTCCCTTCGGTTTATGACTGTTAGGGCTGATCCTGTGTCCAATTCCATTTTCACTTGGACTCCTGCTATCTTGAGCGTGACCCAGATAGTTTGGTGATCCTCCGTTTTGATCACATTATGTAGTTTCAGACAACCCAGCTCCTTGCTTCCGGAGTCTGTATCACTCTTCTGTTCGTCTGAACTACTCTCCGTCACCTTATGTACCTTCTTGTACTTCTCCTGTGGAGATTTCTTGCTGCTGGTTTTCTTTCCCGACCTGCAGACTCTTGCTATGTGTCCTACTTTTCCACACTGTCTGCACACTTTGTCCTTGAACCAGCAATCATTATGGTCGTGTGTTGTTCTGCCGCAGCGATAGCACTTCACTGTTCCGTATGACATTTCATTTGTGCCATATTCTTGCGATCTCCGTTGTATTTCTGCAGCGCCCCGTGCTGCTGCTTCGTGTGATACTGCAATGCTGAAAGCCTTGTCCAGCGTAAGATCCTTTTCTGATAGAAGCCATTTCTGGGTTCCTTCACTTTGAAGCCCACACACAAACTTGTCCCTTAAAGTATCTGCTAGTCCCGTTCCAAACTGGCAGTGTTTCGATAGCTTGCGCAGTTCCGTTAAATACTCAGCATTACTTTCATCTTTATGCTGGTTCCTTTTGTGAAACTTAAATCTTTCTGCTATCAGCAGCGGTGTGGGATTTAAGTGGTCCTGTAGGATTGACACTATGTTTTCAAAATCCTTTTCTACTGGCTTCTCTGGGGTTACTAGGTTTCGTAGTAAGCCATACGTTTTTGCACCCATTGAATTCAACAATACCAGCACGTTCTTGTCATCTGGCACTTCATTCGCCTTGCAGTATACTTCTATGCGTTCGACATATGTCGTCCAATCTTCGACTTCATTGTCGAACGCTGTGATACTGCCACTCTTCGGCATTTTTGGGTGTGGTTAGACTGGCTTAAAATGGCGTCTCCCGCGCTTTCCTTTCTTCCCCGCTGCGGCTTAAAATGGCGTCTCCCGCGCTTTCCTTTCTTCCCCGCTGCGGCTTAAAATGGCGTCTCCCGCGCTGCTGCCAACCCCGCTCTCGGCGGTCCTCGTGGCAAATGGCGATGCCCTGTGGGTTTCATGCGCTGCTCCTGCGCTGCTGCCAATGCCGCTCTCTGCGGTCCTCATGGCAATGGCAGCGCCTCGTGTTTTCCTGCGCGCAAAAAAAAGCACCAGACCGGAAGATTGGGGGCAGTACAGGATACAGCAAAAGAGGACAAAGGGATTAATCAGGAAGGGGAAAATAGAATACGAAAGTAAACTTGCAGCAAACATAAAGACAGACTGCAAAAGCTTTTATCGGTATATCAGGAGGAAAAGACTGGTAAAATCCCAAGTCGGTCCCTTGCAGTCCGATTCGGGAGAATATATAATGGAGAATAAGGAAATGGCAGACCAATTAAACTCATACTTTGGTTCTGTATTCACAAAGGAGGACACAAATAACCTCCCAGGAATATCGGCAAACATAGGGACTAATGAGAGGGAGGAGCTGACAGAAATTAGTATCTCTAGGGATATGGTGTTGGGTAAGTTGAGGGGACTGAAGGCCGACAAATCCCCGGGGCCTGATAAACTACATCCTAGGGTACTTAAGGAGGTGGCCCTGGAGATAGCAGATGCTCTAAGGATCATCTTCCGGAACTCCATTGACTCGGGAACAGTACCCGTGGATTGGAGGGTAGCAAATGTTACCCCAATATTTAAAAAGGGGGGGTAGAGAGAAAGCAGGGAATTATAGACCAGTAAGCCTTACATCGGTTGTGGGCAAAATGCTAGAGTCCATTATTAAGGATAAAATAGCGGAGCACTTGACAAATGGGGAAAGGATCGGACAGAGTCAACATGGATTTACAAAGGGTAAATCGTGTTTGACTAATCTGCTGGAATTTTTTGAGGAAGTAACTGGTAAAATAGATGGGGGAGAGCCAGTGGATGTGGTGTACCTTGACTTCCAGAAAGCCTTCGATAAGGTTCCACACAAAAGATTATCATGCAAAATTAAGGCTCATGGGATTGGGGGCAAAGTATTAACGTGGATAGAGAACTGGCTGGCGGATAGAAAACAGAGAGTTGGAATAAACGGCTCGTTTTCGGAGTGGCAGGCAGTGACCAGCGGGGTGCCGCAAGGATCTGTCCTGGGACCCCAGCTGTTCACAATATATATATAAATGATCTGGATCAGGGAATTGGATGCAATATTTCCAAATTCGCTGACGACACTAAACTAGGAGGAGGGGTGGGCTCTGATGAGGATGTCAGGAGGCTACAGTGCGATTTGGACAGGTTGGGGGAATGGGCGGATACGTGGCAGATGCACTATAATGTGGATAAATGCGAGGTTATCCACTTTGGGGGTAAAAACAGGAGGGTAGATTATTATCTAAATGGCAATAGATTGGGAGATGGGGAAGTGCAGAGGGACCTGGGTGTTCTTGTGCACCAGTCACTGAAGGAGAGCATGCAGGTGCAACAGGCGATTAAGAAGGCAAATGGTATGTTGGCCTTCATATCAAGGGGGTTCGAGTATAGGAATAGGGATACCTTACTACAGCTGTACAAGGTGCTGGTGAGACCGCATCTGGAGTATTGTGTACAGTTTTGGTCGCCCCATCTGCGGAAGGATGTTCTTGCCATGGAAAGAGTGCAACGGCGATTCACCAGGCTGATACCTGGAATGGCGGGAATGACCTACGAAGAGAGATTAAATAGTTTGGGCTTGTACTCACTGGAGTTTAGAAGATTGAGAGGGGATCTCATCGAAACATATAAAATTATGGCAGGCCTGGACAGGCTGAATTCAGAGAGAATGTTTCCAATGGCAGGGGAGCACAGAACCAGGGGCCACAGTCTAAAAATAGCGGGCAAATCATTTAAAACAGAGATGAGGAAGAATTTCTTCACTCAAAGAGTGGTGAGCCTGTGGAATTCCCTGCCACAGAGGGCTGTGAAGGCTAATTCAATAAATATTTTCAAGAGAGAATTGGATATATTTCTGAAGGCTAAGGGGATTAAGGGTTACGGAGAAAAGGCGGGGACGGGGTACTGAACTGGTAAGATCAGCTATGATCTCAGACGAAGATCAGCCATGATCTCATTGAATGGCGGAGCAGGCTCGAAAGGCCGAATGGCCTACTCCTGTTCCTATCTCTATGTTTCTATGTTTCTCTCCCCTGTTGACGCTGCTCGGCCCTTGAACACCGGCTGCGCTCTGCTCTCTCTCGTCTCTCTCCCCGTTGACGCCGCTCGGTCCTCAACACCGGCTGCGCCCTGTGCGCTCTGCCCTCTCTCTCTCCCCCGTCGACGCTGCTCGGCCTTTTTCTGTGCCGCTCGGTCGGCTCTAGCCGCCGCTGTCCTGGAAGGGTCTGCGCAGTACCTGTTGCCAGCCCATTTCGCTGGACCACCGTGACTGGAAAGCCAAGCCTGGCTCTCGACAGCCTCCCCTGCGATGCTCAAATCTCCGCTGGATGACTGGGCGGTTGCCCATGGTTGACGCCCGTGCTTCTGGACTCGACCTCCTTCCACTGTTCTCCAGGAGCGAATCCCTGGGAGGTGATGGAGTTGCAGGTAGGTTCGAATCTGCGTCGTCGCCAATGTTATATCCGTGTATCTTAATGTTGTGTCCTTCAATAATCAGACAACAGACTGCAGGGAACGATCAACAGGTGTTTACTCAACGTGGTTCAAACTGCAACTGACTGTACAGATCACTACTCAGGGTTTATATACAGGTGTGGTCACTGCCGGTACTACAGGATACAGGAGCTGCAAAAAGTAGTTCTCCCCCTTAAAAGGTACATACATTACAGTTGCCTCCAATCGGAAAAATTCTATGCACTTACCTGCTGGATCCGTAGGTCCCGAGACTTCCAATTCTGGGCCTCTGCTCTACGAAACGTGCAGAGGCCCAGGTATCCCAGGGGCGCATGCGGTTTGCAAGCACCCCTGGGATCACATGGGCCATGGGAACCAATCAAAGAAGGGAATCTACGCACAGATCTGTCAAAAGTATGAATGGGGATCACATTTAAAAACAGTTAAATATTAATTAAAAAATTTAAATCACGTATTTAAAATTAGGTAAAATTACATTCAATATTTTAAACAAAAATGTAATTTTTTGAAAAAAATAATTAAAGTTTTTTACGGGGCTAAAAATGAACTTACCTTTTTTAAAAGTATTTTTAAAGTATAAATGAGTGAAAAGAAATTATTTTTTAAAACTCTTATGCTGGTAAAAGCAGGCCTTGGTTTACAGCAGGCGGAATCTCAGCCTGCAGAGGCCCTTCTCCCAGGCAGGCTTGACAGATCGCAAGTGTCGATTTTTAGCGCATGTGCTTCGCATGCCTGAAACTGGCACTTGCGAGGCCCCTATGGGTGCGTACACACCTCGTTCGCACCCGTGGGGGTCGTAAAATCCGGCCCATTATCTATGCAAAATCTAGGCCATTATGTTTTATTGCTCAATTCATGTTTATTGTATTTTGTAATTATATCAATCAGTAGCGTCAAACATGGTTGCGGGTTAGGCTTAATAATGGTTATATTTTGAAATAAGATTATTTATGCTTTAATAAATTCACCACTGGCAGCAAATCTGACTGAACTATAGGGACATGCATTGAGTCCATTGAATTAAATTGAAATGACAAGAAAACGTGCCGTTCAGCTCAACCAGTCCGTGTTGGGGTTTACCCTTCACATTAGCAGTCTTCCTAATTCCATGCGTCCACCCTTTTCTCATATCCCATTACACTAAACTTTGGTTTATCCGGAGGTTGTATGTCCGGAAACCTCGATCTACCGGCAGAAATCAGGAGCCGTTTTGTTAGGTTTTTTTTTCTTCTCGTGGCTTTTTTTTCCAACAGTCAGGCTCTGGAAAGTCTCTCTGAAGCTGTTGCTAAGCTACAGAGATGCTTCTAAGGTACGGGCCGACTGTTTAGAAGTTGTTGCTAAGCAACAGTGTTTGTTGTCAGATACGGAGATGAAAACCTCTGTATGCTTCAACATTAATGCTGGCATGTCCGGCAGTTTTGATAGATCGGCAACAGCTCGGTCCCGTCGGTGCCGGATATAACAAAGTTTCCTGTATTCCCTTTTGCCTCAACTATCTAATGTTTCGCCTGCTCTCTGTCTTAATTCTCTTACATTTAACCTTTACCTTTCCCCCTGTTCTAGAATATAATAGCATAAGAAATAGGAGCAGGAGGTCGGTCATTCGGCCCCTCGGGCCTGCTCCGCCATTCAATAAGATCATGGCTGATCTTCTACCTTATCTCCACTTTCCTGCACTATTCCCATATCCCTTGATTCCCTTAATATTCAAAAATCTATCGCTCTCTGTCTTGAATATATTCACTGAGCCTCCACAGTCCTCTGGGGTAGAGAATTCCAAAGATTCACCACCCTCTAAGTGAAGAAATTTCGCCTCATCGCAGTCCTAAATGGCTGACCCCTTATTCTAAGACTCTGACCCCTGGTACTAGACTCCCCAGCCAGGGGAAACATCCTCCCTGCATTTACCCTTTAAAACCCTATAAGAATTTTTTATGTTTCAATGGGATCACCTCTCATTCTTCTAAACTCTAGAGAATATAGGCCTAGTCTACTCAATCTGTCCTCATAGGACAATTCCGTATCCCAGGAACCAGTCTGGTGAATCTTCGTTGCACTCCCTCTATGGCAAGTATATCCTTCCTTAGGTGAGGAGACCAAAACTGTACACAATACTCCAGGTGTGGTCTCACCAGGGCTCTATATAATTGCAGTAAGATGTCTTTACTCTTATACTCAAATCCTCTTGGAATAAAGGCCAACATACCATTTGTTTTCCCGATTGCTTGCTGTACCTGCATGTTAACTTTCAGTGATTCGTGTACAAGGACACCCAGGTCCCTCTGAACACCAACATTTCCCAATCTCTCGCCATTTAAAAAATACTCTGCTTTTCTATTTTTCCTACCAAAGTGGATAACTTCACATTTCTCCACATTATATTCCATTTGCCATGTTCTTGCCCACTCAATTAGCCTGTCTATATCCCCTTGAAGCCTCCTTGCATCCTCCTCACAACGTACATTCTCACCCAGCTTTGTATCATCAGCAAACTTGGAAATATTACATTTGGTCCTCTCATCCAAATCATTGATGTAGATTGTGACTAGCTGAAGCCCAAGCACTGATCCTTGCGGTACCCCACTAGTTACAGCCTGCCAACCCGAAAATGACCCATTTATTCCGAGTCTCTGTTTTCTATCCGTTAACCAATCTTCAATGCATGCTAGTATATCACCCCCAATCCCATGAGCCCTAATATTGTTTCATAACCCCTTGTGTGGCACCTTATCAAATGCCTTCTGAAAATCCAAATACACCACATCCACTGGTTTCCCCTGATTGATTCTGCTAGTTACAACCTCAAAACACTCCAACATAGAAACATAGAAGATAGGAGCAGGAGTAGTCCATTCGGCCCCTCGAGCCTGTTCCGCCATTTAATGAGGTCATGGCTGATCATCCAAATTAAGGACCCTGTCCCTGCTTTCTCCCCATATCCCTTTAGCCTTAAGAAATATATCTAACTCCTTCTTGAATATATTTAATGAATTGGCCTCAACTGCCTTCTGTGGTAGAGAATTCCACAGGTTCACCACTCTCTGGGTGAAGAAATTCCTCCTCATCTCAGTCCTAAATGGCTTACCCCTTATCCTTAGACTGTGACCCCTGGTTCTGGACTCCCCGGCCATCGGGAACATCCTTCCTGCATCTAGTCTGTCCAGGCCTGACAGAATTTTATAAGTTTCAATGAGATCCCCTCTCATTCTTCTAAACTCTAGCGAATATAAGCCTAATCGACCCAATCTCTCTTCATAAGTCATTCCTGCCATCCCAGGTATCAGTCTGGTGTATCTTCGCTGCACTCCCACCATGGCAAGAACATCCTTCCTCAGATAAGGCGACCAAAACTGCACACAATACTCAAGGTGTGGTCTCACCAAGGCCCTGTACAATTGCAGCAAGACATCCTTGCTCCTGTACTCGAATCCTCTCGCTATGAAGGCCAACATACCATTTGCCTTCTTAACCGCCTGCTGCACCTGCATGCTTACTTTCAGCGACTGGTGCACAAGGACACCCAGGTCTCGTTGCACTTCCCCTTTTCCCAATCTATTGCCGTTCAGATAATAATCTGTCTTCCTGTTTTTGCCACCAAAGTGGATAACCTCGCCTTTATCCACATTATACTGCATCTGCCATGCATCTGCCCAATCACCCAATCCATAGGAACTGTTCTAGAATCTATGGAATTTTGGAAAATGGCAACCAATGCATCCACTATCTCTGTAGCTACCTCTTTCAAAACGATGCAGGCCATTAGGTCCAGGAGATTTATTGGCTTTCAGTCCCATTAATTTCTCCAGTACTGTTTTCTTTACTAATATACTCATTTCTTTCAGTTCCTCATTCTCACTAGAGCCTTGGTTCTCCACTATTTCCGGGAAGATTTTTTGCGCCTTCTTCCGTGAAGACAGACACGAAGTATTTGTTTAATTTCTCAGCCATTTCCTTATTCCCCATTATAATTTCTCCTGTCTCAGCCTGTAAGGGACCCACATTTACTTTTGCTAATCTTTGCCTTTTTACATACCTACAGAAGCTTTTACTGTCATTTTGTCTCTCGCTAGTTTACTCTCATATTCTATTTTCCCTTTCTTTATCAATTTCTTGGTTCTCCTTTGCTGAATTCTAAGATCCTTCCAACCCTCAGGCTTACTATTCTTTTTGGCAACATTATAAGCCTCTTCCTTTGACCTAATACTTTAACGTCTCTTGTTGGACCACTTTTCCTGTGGAGCTTTTGTGCCTTAAAGGAATGCATATTTGTTGTAAATTATGTATTAATTCTTTAAATGCTAGCTATTGCTTCTCTACCATCATACCTTTTAATGTAGTTCTCCAATCTACCTTAGCCAACTCGGCCCTCATACCTACGTAGTTTGCTTTGTTTAGATTTTAAACCCTAGTTTCGGATTTAACTAAATCAATTTCAAACTCAATTTAAAATTTTATCATATTATGGTCACTCTTCCCTAAAGGCACCTTTACTACAAGGTTATTAATTAACCCTTTCTCATTGCACAATACTAGATCTAAAATAACCTGTTCCCTAACTGGTTCCTCAACATATTGATCTAGAAAACTATCTTACATACACTCCATGAATTCGTCCTCCACACTATTACTGCAAATTTGGTTTGCCCAGTCTACATGTAGATTAAAGTCCCCCATGATTATTGGATTACCCTGGTTACATGCGCCTCTAATTTCCTGACTTATAATCTGCCCTACATTACAACTACTGTTTGGGGGCCTGCAAATAACTCCCACCAATGTTTTCTGCCCCTTACTGTTTCTTAGCTCCACCCAAACTGATTCTACTTCTTGATTTTCAGAGCTAAGATCCTTTCTCTCTACTGTCTTTATCCCATCCTTTATTACCAGGGCTACCCCTCTTCCTTTTCCATTTTGCCTATCTCTTCTAAAAGTTAAGTATCCTGGAATATTTAGTTTCCAACCTTGGGCACATTGCAACCACGTCTCCATAATGGCTATTAGATCAAATCTGTTAATTTCTATCTGTGCTATTAATTCATCTATTTTGTTGTGAATGCTTTGCGCATTCAGATATAGTACCTTTAGCTTTGACTTTTTCTATTTTTCTCTGATGTCACCTTAGTCACCAATGCCTTATTACCTTTGTTAATCTCTCTCCCTTCCTGACCCACTCTGCTTATTTTTACCCAAAAATCTACTCTGCTCTAGAGCCTTGACATTTCTCTCACTGCTTTTAAATTTACTCTTTCCTGAATCCTCCCACCCTCTCTTCATTTGTTTAAAGCCCTATCTACTGCTCTAGTTATTCGGTTCGCCAGGACACTGGCCCCAGTCTGGTTTAAGTGGAGCCCATCCCAACGGAACAGCTCCCTCTTTCCCCAGTACTGGTGCCAGTGCCCCATGAACTGAAACTCCTTCCTCCCACATCACTCTTTGAGCCACACATTTAAAAATCTAATCTATTTGTTCCTATGCCAATTTGCGCGTGGCTCAGGTAACAATCCATAGATTATTACCTTTGAGGTTCTGCTTTTTAATTTGGATCCTATCTCCTCAAACACCCTCAGCAGAACCTCATTTCCAGTTCTTCCCATGTCGTTGGTTCCTACGTAGGCGACAACTGGATTCTCCCCCTCCCACTTCAAGTTCATCTCCAGCCGCGAGGAGCTGTCTTTAACCCTGGCACCAGGCAGTCAACGCAACCTTCGGAACTCTCGGTCACAGCTGCAGAGAACAGTATCTATCCCCCTGAATATACCGTCCCCTACCATAACTACATTCCCTTTCACTCCCCCCACTTGAATGGCCTCCTGCACCATGGTGCCATGGTCAGCTTGCTCATCCATCCTACAGGCTTTTCCCTCATCCACACAGACCGCAAGAACCTCATACCTGTTGGACAAGGGCAAAGGCTGAGGCTCCTACAGCACTGCACCTGGGGTACCCTCACCTGCCTGAGTTGCAGTCACACCCTCCTGTCCCTGACCACTACCCAGACCTGTACCACTACCTAACCGAAGGGGTGTGACTGCCTCCTGGATCAAAGTTTCCAGGTAACTCTCCCCATCCCTGATGCCCTGCAATGTCTGCACCTCAGACTCCAGCTCAACAACTCTGAGCTGAAGTTCATCAAGATGCAGGCACTTACTGAAAACGTGGTTGTCAGAGATCACAATGTTCTCCACAAACTCCCATATGCTGCAGTTGTGGCACACCACCTGCACTGCCCTTCTGGACCCCCTTGATCACTGGAAACTGTGCGTTTCCATTTTCTCTGTCCCATTCTGGGTTTGGGTATAGGGAGCACAATTTCAAAGTTTCCAGATGGCACAAAACTTGGAAATGTAGTCACAGGCCTATGCTTAGTTGCGATACCCTCCAGTGGTCAAGCAGCCTGCTGATAATCAATATCTATGCTTATATATGAAGAACGACCACCTTGCTTGAACCCCAACAGAGCAGTCAGTGCCCATGAATCCATACCCGAGCATCACTTTGGGAGAAGAGGAAAGAAAATGAGGGGGATAAACTGGATTTACTTAAGCAATATACATCCTACTTCCCAGCAATGCAATTTTCAATATTAAGTAACTCTTGCACATGGAATAATCATCTACATTAGTAGAAAATGTATCTACATGTTAAAGCTTGCAAAAGCTATTTCAAGCACAGTGCATTCAAGTGTTCTGATATTTCATGAAATGTGGCTAGGGCTTGGGGGTATTAAAGAGATTTATTAAACACCATAATTAATTGAATTTATCATCAGCTGAGAGAAAAGTACTGCTCAGTGGGTGGGTGAGGCGGTGGAGATGTGGAGTTATCTCCACTCAGTAGGGATGTTGTGTGAAGGATGAGGATTTTGTATTCATAGGAGGGAGATCTCTCGGCTCTGAGGCAGCATGTTTTGCTGACTGGGAGCGATGTTATACAAGTTTGGACAGCAGTGTTTTTTCCTTCCACTGCCCTGTGCTTCCTTTCACATTAGGGCCGATGTGAGTAATAGTTTGACTTAATAGGCTAGGTCTAGCAAGATGAAAACATTCCAACAACTGTTCTATCTTTGCTTTCTGAACACCGTATCCACACATACATTTCGGTTGACCGGTAAAGAGTCTTTGAACTGCCAAGAAAAGATTCCCTGAGCTTCGCTTCAATAATTTGCATCGGCAAGCATTATGATTGCTCTTCTATTTTGATCATTGGTTCTTTTAGCTTGCATGTACCATGGGCACCAAGGACTGTAACTTTTTCCTCAACATGGTACACTGGCAATTCTATGGTTAAGTAAGGGGCTGTCGCACAATGTTAGGTGCTGCCCCATTATACTCAAATTACCATATAATGATACGTTCAGAGCAACCCCTACAGGGCAGTACTTTCGGATTCTTGAGACCACTCACTGTTTAAATACGTAATAGATGTACATAGATAATAGATTGCTTGTGCTGCCACTAGTGGAGAAAAGTAAAGCAAGTCAGGTAACATAGCAGTAACATTGCTCGTTACACGATTTAGGCGTTACAGGATTTGTGTCAGAAAGTTGTTTAATATTTAATTCAAATCTGCTAGCAAGAACGGATGGGACTTTCATTCGTTCGACATGTTCTATTATCTCTGAATAAAAGAGCATTTAACAGAGTGTACCAGTAAACTGAACTGATTCACCCACACTATCCTCTCTAGCCTAATCACAGAAAGGCTTTTATGCAAGGTAAAAACAATCAAAATCAGAAAAAAAAAGGTGCAACCTTTTTCTTCAGAAAGGTTGTAAGCCTTACCAGATAGCATCTTCTGTATCCTGTAAGGAATTTTGTACGGTTATGAACTGGTCTCGAGCATCTTCAGCAGCTAAGAAAAAAAGATGAAACATGGCCTTGTGGCGGAGCCACTAAAGGACTCAGACCGTTTGTATATAATTCCCTTTAACAACATGTTAGCTACAGCCTGAGTCTGTATCTTTATGTATACTGTTTACTTGTATAGAGCATGATTACTTTAACAGCGCGAGTAAACGCGATGACGTCACGCCGTACATCACGTGATCCCCCACTGGCGGGAAGAACGTGATGACGTCAACCACGGGACCAGCCAGCAATCCTCGTGGAGCCTCCGAACTGAATAGACATACACTCGATGTTCTCCTGCAGTTACTTGTTTAAACCTGTTAGTTTCCATTAAACTTTGTTTTGTTTAAGCGCCTGAGTGGACCTCAGTCTTTGGATAGGAACTAGACATTCCTACATTGGTGACCCCGACTTTTGCGAACGGTTTTCGCAGAAGATAATCAACAATGGAAACGAACGCCGTTACCTTGAAGCTGCCGCAGTTCTGGAAGCAACAACCAGCCACGTGGTTCATCCAGGCTGAAGCCCAGTTCGCCATCAGGGACATCGTTGCGGATCAGACCCATTATTATTACGTGGTCTCCGCCCTCGACAGCGTCACAGCCTCGCGGATCATCAGCCTACTCGGTAGTCTACCTACTGATCGCAAGTATGACACCTTAAAGGCGCGGTTGCTGCAGGTTTTCGGGCTCACGAAGTCGGAGCGCGCTCGCCAGCTGCTCGCTATGCCCGGTCTCGGGGACTCCAAGCCGTCCGAGCTCATGAGCCAGATGCTCACGCTCCTCAGGTCCGAGCTGAATGCTTCCTCTTCAGGGAGCTATTCCTCAGCCTACTCCCAGAGCAAGTTCAGGCTGCCCTAGCCAGGTCCGAAGTCACAGACTGCGCGGAGCTTGCTGCCAAAGCGGACAAGATCTTCGCGGTGACACAACAGCACTGTGTGGCCACGAGGCGCCCCTCCCCCACAGACGCTGCTCCAGCTCCTCAATCAGCAGGGTTGTGCTTTTACCACGCCCGTTTTGGCGCGAAAGCAAGATGCTGCCGCTCTCCCTGCAGTTTTTCGCACAAAAAAAACCATCTACAGACACCCTGGCGAAAGAGGACCGGGTCTAACGAGCGCCCCGCGGCCGCGATGGACATCGGAGACTCAGGAAAGCTTCTCTTCATCACCGACTCCCTTTCTGGTCGACGTTTCCTTTGCGACACCAGGGTGCAGTGTAGCATCCTACCTGCGTCAAATCTCGATATACTAGCTGGGGGCCACGGCCCCGCCCTCGCGGCGGTTAATGGCGCGGCCGTTCGGACCTTCGGAAGGCAGCGGGTCCAGGTGTGTTTCGGCAGCCAGCGTTTCCACTGGGAATTCATCACGGCCAAAGTCACGCAGGCCATCCTTGGGGCGGATTTTTTGTGCGGCAACGGCCTCCTGGTCGATGTCAGGCACCGCCGGTTGATCAATGCGGCCACGTTCCACTCCATCCCATGCCACCATGGTAACGCCGTGCCGCGCACTGTCTTCTGTGCAGTCCCACCTCCAGACGACTTCACTCGGCTCCTCGGAGAGTTCCCGGATCTGACCAGGCCCACTTTCTCCTCCTCGGCTACTAAACATGGTGTGGAACATCACATCACCACCACCGGCCCCCCGGTTTACGCACGGGCCCGCCGACTCGAACCCGGCAAGCTCGCGGCTGCGAAAGCGGAGTTCGACACGATGGAGCGGCTGGGGATTATTCGCCGGTCGAATAGTCCCTGGTCTTCGCCTCTCCACATTGTTCCGAAACCCGGCGGCGGATGGCAGTCATGCGGCGACTACCGACGCCTGAATGACGCCACTACTCCTGATCGGTACCCGATCCCGCATATCCAAGATTTCTCGGCCCATTTGGCGGGAAATACCTTTTTTTCGAAAGTCGACCTCATCCGCGGTTACCACCAGGTCTCCGTGCACCCGCAAGATGTCCCGAAAACCGCAGTCATCACTCCATTCGGCTTGTTCGAGTTTCTGCGGATGCCGTTTGGCTTAAAGAACGCTGCACAGGCTTTCCAGCGCTTAATGGACTCCGTGCTTCGGGACCTAAAATTCCTTTTTGTCTACCTCGACGACATCCTTATCGCCAGCCCTAACAAAGAGAAGCACTTTTGCCATTTGCGTACCCTCTTCACACGCCTCAGTCAACACGGTTTGATTATCAACCCGGCCAAGTGCCAGTTCAGCCTGCAGCGGATTGATTTCTTGGGCCACCGCATTACATCAGATGGCGCAATTCACTTACAGACGAAGGTCGAGGCGGTTACATCTTTCCCGCGCCCGCAGACCGTCAAGGCCCCACAGGAGTTCCTCGGGATGGTAAATTTTTATCATCGGTTCGTCCCTAAGGCGGCTCTGCTTATGCAGCCCTTGTACGAGGCCCTCAAGGCCAGATCCGGTAAGGATCCGATCAGCTGGACGGCCAAGATGGACCGGGCGTTCGTCGACACCAAAGGCGTCTTGGCCAACGCAACCATGCTGGCGCACCCGCTTCCAGGTGCCACCATTGCCCTTACCACCGACGCGTCAGACTACGCAATCGGCGCAGTGCAGGAACAGTGGGTGAATGGGACGTGGCAACCGCTTGCGTTTTTCAGCCGTCAACTACGGCAAAACGAAAGAAAGTACAGCACTTTCGACTGGGAGTTGCTGGCCCTTTTCCTAGCCATCCGCCATTTCCGGTTCTTACTAGAGGGACGTCCGTTCACGGCTTACGTGGACCACAAGCCACTAACGTACGTTATGGCCAAGACCGCCGAACCGTGGTCAGCTCGGCAACAACGTCACCGGACGTTCATTTCAGAATTCACCACGGACGTTCAGCATGTGTCCGACAAAGACAACCTGGTGGCGGATTGTCTCTCCCGCGCGACTGTGCACGCAGTCCAACTCGGAATCGACTATGTCCTCATGGCTGCAGATCAAGCCTCGGATCCGGAGGTCCAAGCATACAGGACCAGCCCATCTAGCTTCCAAGCGGCCGACGTCAAATTCCATGCCGCAGGCAGCACGCTACTTTGCGACGTCTCCATGGGAGTTCCCCGCCCTATAGTTCCAGTCGCCTGGTGCCGAAGTGTTCGACGCCATACACGGTTTGTCACACCCTGGCATGAGGGCCTCGCAAAGGCTGATGTCATCAAAATTCATCTGGAGGGGTATGCACCTGGATGTCCGCGACTGGGCCAACACCTGCGTGGTCTGCCAAAAGGCCAAGGTGCAGCGTCATGTAAAAGCTCCATTGGCCACCTTCGCTGTTTCGGAGCGTCGATTCGACCACGTGAATGTGGACCTCCTGGGGCCGCTTCCACCTTCTCAAGGTTTTACACACATCCTCACAATAGTAGGCCGCACCACTAGATGGCCAGAGGCGGTTCCTTTGGTTTCTACCACTTCAGCAGACGCGGCCAGAGCTTTCATCTCCTCTTGGGTTGCTCGTTTCGGCAAACATCTCTTCCGATCGTGGACCGCAGTTTTCCTCTGAGCTCTGGAACACTGTGGCTCAGGGGCTCGGCCCCAAACTACATCGCACCACTGCCTATCATCCACAGGTGAACGGCCTGTGCGAGCGATTCCACAGGTCGCTCAAAGCCGCTCTGCGGGCCAGTCTTCAAGGCGCGGGATGGGTGGACAGACTTCCCTGGGTCCTTGTACAGCGCCCAAAGAAGATTTACAATCCTCCTCGGCGGAACTCGTATATGGCCAACCACTAAGAGTACCAGGGGATTTCCTCCAGTCTCCAACAGAGCCATGGTCCGCATCCCAGCAACTCATCAGCCACCAGGAAGCAGCCAGATGTTTCGCTCCAGTGCCTACGTCACATCACGGCTTACAGAGCTCCCACGTCCCAACTGAGCTGAAAAGCGCAGAGTACGTGTTTATCCGCCATGACCCGCTCAAGCCTCCTTACACTGGTCCCTTCCGCGTCATAGAGCCGGGAGACAAATCCTTTTCGGTCGATATTGGAGGTAAACTGGACCATATATCGATTGACCGACTGAAGCTGGCGCATTTAGATCTGGACAGCCCAGTCGAAATCGCTCAACCGCCAAAACGGGGCCGACCGCCCACAGTCGCTGTGCCAGCTCCACCACAACCGCCCGACAGCCCGACCACCAGCTTCCACTTCAGGGTTGCAGAAGTCGCTCGGACAGGCTTGTCAGGCCTCCTCGCCGTCTCACTTTTGCTGTTAAAGACAATTCTGGGGGGGGCGCATGTGGCGGAGCCACTAAAGGACTCAGACCGTTTGTATATAATTCCCTTTAACAACATGTTAGCTACAGCCTGAGTCTGTATCTTTATGTATACTGTTTACTTGTATAGAGCATGATTACTTTAACAGCGCGGGTAAACGCGATGACGTCACGCCGTACATCACGTGATCCCCCACTGGCGGGAAGAACGTCATGACGTCAACCACGGGACCAGCCAGCCGTCCTCGTGGAGCCTCCGAACTGAATAGACCTACACTCGATGTTCTCCTGCAGTTACTTGTTTAAACCTGTTAGTTTCCATTAAACTTCGTTTTGTTTAAGCGCCTGAGTGGACCTCAGTCTTTGGATAGGAACTAGACATTCCTACAGCCTATCAATATATTTAAACTGATGTGTGGTTTGACAATGTCGATTTTTTTCATTTATGCTGAATTTTTTCCATCCACCTTTAGTTTTACCCTCATTATCTAGTGGCTGACTTTTGTATCTTATTGCGGTCAGATATAATAAAATGATACACAACAAAAGGAAAAAGCTATTAAAATTATTTCAAAATTTGATTTGTTTTAGCGAGTTACAGAAGAAAAGTTTGAGATGTGACTTTAGGTGGAGTTTGTCATAGTCCTTAATTAGTTATTTGAGGGAGAGTGAAGAAAATGCAATGAGCACCAGTTAATGTTAAGAATGGGAGTTCAATTCACTTACTCCTTTAAATCTCCCATTTGGATCCAAGGTCTGTTTTCCTGAGAAATTGTGAAAAATAAAGGACATGATAGGATGGCAATGGTAGAGATTACAATTGGCTGCAATGTTCTCAGATAAGGGGCTGGAGCGAAATCAGCATGGTTCCTGCTCCTGACTGGTGACTACTTCTAGAAACTGAAAGTGTTGGTCATCCAGTGAGGGCAGGATCAGGCTTGACTGCAGGGCCCCAATCTGTGGTCAAATAGCCCGCTTTCACAAAGTGATAAATGTACTTGGGAGCTATCTCAACCCTGTACCCCAAGCCTGAATTATCACCTTCAGAAGGTTTAGGAAAAGAGTTAAAGGTTACATTAATCCTGGCAAGAAGCTATGAAACAAAATAAAATAGTACTTCAGATCAAATCAAATAACTTGTGCACAGGAGCCTGCTGTCCAGCTCAACCCTACCACTACCAAAACCCTTTTCCGTATATTGTCACCTCCATGCTCTACTTCGCCAACACTCTCCTTGCCAGTCTCCTGAGCTCTACTCTTCAAAAACTCCAATTCACCCAGAACTTTACCACCTTCACACCTTTTTCCACACTATGTCCTGCTCATCTATTACCTCCCTTGTCATTGCCCTCCAATGGCTCCCATCCTCCAACACAAACTTCAAAATACTGCACAGGTTTATGTGGTGCCTCTACATCCCATCACTACAATTGCCTCCAGTTCTGCTCCTCAACTCGTAATCGGAGTCTGTACTACTGGGCATTTCCCCATCTCCATGCTACCATTTATAAAGAAGAGTCTTCAGGTATCACTCACTTTCAGCTCTCTAGAACTCCTTTTGTAAACTCCTTGACCTTGCTTCACCTCTCTTCACATTCAAGTGGCTCCTCAAAACTTACCTCTTTACATTTTCCTTTGGTCACCTTCCCCAAATTCTTCTCCCAATTGCTGCTCATTGTCTAAATTTCCCTGCTCTCCTTGTGATATGGTTTTTATGTTAAAGACAAACTGTAAATCATTGCTGTTGTCTGCCATAACCACTTTCAACATAAAAAGGCCACCAAAACATTAAAACTGGCCTCAAGAACTTCAAATCTGTAGTTTATAAAGATTAACAGTGTATTAAGGATAATATTGATAACTGCTTGAGCACATTCATCATTAGTGCTGTCATCTGAACCAATGATGTACTACTACCTAACATCACCTTCTAACCTATGTTATCCAAGATATACTGCTTCAAGTGGAAGTTGTAAATGAAAAAATAACTGAAGGTACATTGCAAATTGTTTTCCTTGTTATGTACCATTTTATTATATCTGTCATCAAGAAGGCTCTATTGATAAAGTGATCACAACAATAGAAATTTAGATCCAGGATGAAGTTACAGGGTTTAACACAGTCCCCTGTTCAAAACTATGTTGTGGAATCACTCGAGCTTATATAATTGTGGATGGTGATGCGCTATCAATTACTCATAAAAGACCGAGAGTTAGAAGAGTAACTAAAGGCTTTTATTAACAACAGAATGGAGGTCTGCCTCGAGTGGTCGACAGGCCCAGGATACAAAGGGCTGGGGAGCAGTCACCTTTATACTAGGACCTGTGGGAGGAGTCAGCCGAGGCATGTACACAGTGGAATACAAACAGGACAAACAGGAATACAAACAGTGGTTTACCACAGATGGAAAATATTTATTTGCACCAACACAAATTAAAAATAGTCTGCATAAAAGTGTCATTCAATTCCCATTTCACATCAGTTTACTTTGCAACAAAACAGACAATGTAATAAACTTTGCTTAAAAATCTAATCTGGGGTACACACCAATCATTCCTTATATGGTAATTTAACGGTTCAGAATGTACCATTGTGGCGAGCTTCTACACAAAACCAGTTTTCCCACAAAGGAGGGGTGGAACAACAGGAAAAACATTTCAGGCTGCTCTAGTGCATCTTACGGCAGCTGGGTTAGAGACTGGCACAAGCAGTGGGCTGGGAGCAGGTTCACATTCTACAACAAGGATAGTGCATGGTATTAGAAGGCCAGAAGAGCAGAAGGAGAAAAATAATACATTCCTTAAATAATGCAATAGGAGTGTGTCTGGGTAACACAGTGGAATTGATGACTTTCTCCTCATCTCTCTAATCTGAATTCAAATCCAACCCAGACTGGCAAGACTCTTGCAGCATGCAGAATGAGGCAAACATAATAAAAAGGAGTTTGGACTGTACAAATCCAATTTCTAGTGGCCTTCACTCCAGATATAAAAACTAGCTATAATTTGATACCAAATCAGCATATAGGCCATAAAGATTTAATGTGGAATATAAGGCATAATGTTGGAAATGGGCATGTCATATTAATGCAACAGAAGAGGCCGAGGTCAGGAAGCAGCTTAGAAAGCTCTGCTTATGCCTCAGGAGATAAACTGATTGCAGTGTGTGGTATTGAGCCTTACAGACCAGGAAGACGCCAGGTTAAACTTCAGCTGGGGCAACCATAGTTTGTTATATCTTAGTGACTTGCATTCTTAGGATACCAACCACACCCTCCCCACTGCGGGTTCCTCCAAGATATCCTCCCTCAGCCTCTGTACCGAGCAACTCATCCATGTAATTTTACTATCCATCCCGCTCCCCTTTCCAACTCTTCCCCGAATTCACCACCCTCCTGTCCTCCCTAAACCTATCCCTTCATATAAACTCTCCTATCTTTACTCATGGCTACCCCTTCAAACTCACCTTGATCACCAACAAGGCCATCTCTGACCATTTACTGGTTTCCCTCACCACCACATCCCCCTACCTGCTTCTAACCCCACTTCCTTCTGCATCTGCTCCAGGAAATTACTCTTCCCTCAAGTCATTTATGATTGCAATTTCAAACTCTCAACTGCCTAGACGTTGACCCTCCATTTGCCGCTGTTGGGATACCGCGGCAAACGTGGGAGTCGAGACCAGAGCTAGTAACACACAACTGCTTTATTCAACCTCATGGCAAAGAGGAACTGGAAAAGCCCGCGCATCCACTTAAATACTCCCCAGACAGGAAGTGCTCCCGGCAGCCTGTCCCTGCGGGAAACAAGTTGCTGGAGGAAAGGGCCCCCAGCTGGGGGCGTCTGCTTAAACTGTCCGTGCCGCCGTGAGCGGATTATGTCCAGTGGTGGCGTGTCGCTACAGAGCTCCCCCCAGAATCCGCTTAGGAGGAGTGGACGAGTCGTGACGGTGGTCTGATGGTTCTGCCGCAGCGGCTCCGAGTGGTCGCCGGTCTAGTTGGTGGGGCTGGGCGGTTCGCCGCCGGCTGTGCTGGCTTGCTGGTGGGACGGCCTCTAGTTGGAGGCCGGGCCACGGGGACCTGTTCCCCTGGTTCTGTGTGTGCTGGTTTGAGCCGGTCGATGGAGACTGTGTCGACCCTGTCGCCGAGTCACAGCTTGAAGACCTTGTCCCCGGTTTGTAGTACCTCGTACGGTCCGTCGTACGGGGGTCACAGGGGCCCGCGGTGCGCGTCGTGTCGCACGAAGACGAAGCGCGCCTGCTGTAAATTTGGCGGGACGTGAGGTGCGAGTTCGCCGTGTCGGTTGACCGGAAGTGGGGCGAACTGCTGAGCGGAAGAGAAAGAGTTGAGCCGCTGCTGTTCGGCCGACCAAGGCGTGGTAGCCTCCGGAAGGAATTCGCCTGGGACGCGCAGCGGTTGTCCGTAGACTAACTCCGCTGCCGAGGACTGGAGGTCTTCCTTGACCGCGGTGCGTAGGCCTAGTAGCACCCACGGTAGGCGGTCAGTCCAGGTACTGTCCTGCAGGCCGGCGCAGAGTGAGGCCTTGAGTGACCTATGGAAGCGTTCACACAGCCCATTGGCCTGCGGGTGGTACGCCGTGGTTCGGTGGAGCGTCACCCCGAGGTTGCATGCTGTGGCCGTCCAGAGTTCGGAGGTGAACTGGGCGCCTCTGTCGGAGGTTATGTCGGCTGGTACGCCGAACCTTGCGACCCAGGTGTTAACGAACGCCCTGGCGATGTCGGCTGTAGTGGTGGAGGGCAGCGGCACTGCCTCAGGCCAGCGTGTGTAGCGGTCGACCATCGTGAGGAGATAAGTTTGGCCTTGCGATGGCGGCAGAGGACCGACGATGTCAACGTGTACGTGGTCGAAGCGGCGGCTGGGTACCTCGAAGTCTCCCAGGGGTGCTTTTGTGTGTAGCTGTACCTTAGCCCGTTGGCAGGCGAGGCAGGAGGTGGCCCAAGTCCGAACATCTTTGCTGAGGCCGCGCCAGACGAAACGCTGGGAGAGGAGTTTGACGGATGCGCGGGCACCCGGATGGGAGAGTGCGTGTAGCGCGTCGAAGATGCGGTGGCGCCAGGTGTGGTAAACCACTTTTATCGTTACACTATAGTTATCACTGTTGTATTGTTATCACCGTTATCACTGTTGTATCACGATACGAGGTCGCCTCTTGTCGCGCTGTTATACCTGGGCTGACCACCTCCGACTCCGCCCATGGCTCCACCTACCTGCCCAGGTATAAAGGTAGTCGACTGGCTGGTATTCCTCCTTGTTGGACCCGATCACCCACGAGGGTGGGCTCTGTTATTTAGTCAATAAAAACCTTTAGTTACGTTCCTAACTCGTCGCTTTTTATTGGACGAATTGATAGGTATATCAATTTTATTGACTAAATTTTAAAGATGTCTACTACTGGCCAGCCAGAAGCCCTCCCAGAAGCACAGCCACACCAGCCGGCTTGGCTGCAAGCCCTCAAACCACCGTACCTGGATCTAAACCCACAGGCAGCAAACGCAGCCCTCAACTTCAAACACTGGCTGGACTGCTTCGAATCCTACCTGGAAGAATCCGGCGCCCCGCAGAGATCCAAACTAAGACTTCTGAACGCCCAAGCGAGCCCGAGAGTATACGCACTCATACAGGACACGACTACGTACGAGGCCGCTATCAACCTACTGAAACAGCAGTACCGCAGCCCGGTAAATTACATGTACACCAGGCACCTCCTAAGATCCCGCCCGCAACAGCCAGGAGAGTCTGTAGCTGAATTTTTACGGGCGCTAAGAGCACTCGGCAGGAACTGTGACTTTAAAGCGGTGACGGCTGTTGAAAATACGGAAGATAATATCCGCGATGCCTTTGTGAAAGGCCTACGGTCCGACTACTCACGGCAAAGACTGCTTGAAGCTAAAGACCTCGACCTGGACAAAGCTGAAGCCCTCGCTCTCTCCCTGGACGTGGCCCATCAGGACCAGGAGGCGTTTTCCAGGTACTGCTCGCGACCCTGGGACTCGGGCCCGACCCCTACCGCAATACCCTTCGCAGCGCCGCCCCCGGGACCTACCTCAGCGTCGGCGTCCCGGACCCGACCGGGCCCGCCACCCCCGGTACCGGCTCCGACATCGGGCACCCGCGATCGGGCCGCCGGCTGCTTCTTTTGCGGCCAGAAGCACCCGAGGTCGCGCTGCCCAGCCAGGAACTCTACCTGCACAACCTGCAGGAAGAAAGGCCATTTCTCTAAGGCCTGCAGGAGCGGATCTTCAGAGGCCAGCAGTGCCTCATGCGAACTGTGGGGGCGGCCATCTTCTTTCACGGCAACTGAGGCCAGTATCCCCACACGTGAGTCATGGGGGCGGCCATCTTTGATCAAGGCAACCGACCCCAATAGTGCCTCATGTGAGTTATGGGGGCAGCCATCTTCTCCGCCATTTTGTCCTACCTCGTGGGAGACGCCATTTTACCCACCACGCCCGACTGCCACCGGGCCCCCGGACCCGACGACCGCCTCGCCCGCAGACGACAACGACTCGCTTACCTACACGCTCGCCTCCGTCACTCTGGATCAAGCCCGCCCACACCACCTGTCCAAGTCGATGATGGACATCAAAGTAAACGGCCACGCCACGACCTGCCTGTTCGACAGCGGAAGCACGGAGAGCTTCATCCACCCAGACACGGTGAGCCACTACTCCCTCCCTGTCCTGCCAACGCGCAACCGAATCTCGATGGCATCGAGGTCCCACGCCACGGACATTAGCGGCTACTGTGCTGTGACCTTGTCGGTTAAGGGTACAGAGTATAAAAACTTTAAACTCCTCGTCCTCCCCCAGCTCTGCGCTGCCGTCCTACTAGGGCTGGACTTCCAATCCCACCTCCAAAGTGTAACCCTAGCATACGGTGGACCCCTCCCCCCACTCACAGTCGACAACCAGCGAAGGTTAAACCGCCCACCGCGTAACACCTGCAGCCTATCCACCCTCAAGGTGCCGCCACCTTCCCTGTTCGCTAACCTCACCCCCGACTGCAAACCCGTCGCTACCAAGAGCAGGCGGTACAGCGCTGGGGACAGAGCTTTCATTAGCTCTGAGGTGCAGCGTCTCCTGAAGGAGGGCATCATCGAGGGGAGCAACAGCCCCTGGCGTGCCCAGGTCGTGGTCGTTAAGACCGGCGATAAAAATCGCCTGGTCATCGACTACAGCCAGACCATAAACAGATACACCCAGCTGGACGCATACCCCCTTCCCCGCATATCTGACATGGTCAATCGGATTGCACAATACCGCGTATTCTCGACCATCGACCTTAAGTCGGCCTACCACCAACTCCCTATCCACCCCGAGGACCGCCAGTACACCGCCTTCGAGGCGAATGGGCGCCTATACCACTTCCTTAGGGTCCCCTTCGGTGTCACCAACGGGGTCTCGGTCTTCCAAAGGGAGATGGACCGGATGGTTGACCAGAACGGACTGCAGGCCACATTCCCCTACCTAGATAACGTCACCATCTGCGGCCGCGACCGGCAGGACCACGACGTGAATCTGGAGAAATTCCTCCGTACAGCCCAACGGCTGAACCTCACCTACAATAAGGAGAAATGTGTGTTTAACACCTCGCGCCTTGCCATCCTTGGCTGTGTAGTAGAGAACGGACTCATCGGCCCCGACCCCGAAAGAATGCGCCCCCTCATGGAGCTACCCCTCCCCCACTGCCCTAAGGCACTTAAGAGAACCCTGGGGCTCTTCGCCTACTATGCCCAATGGGTGCCCAATTATGCGGACAAAGCCAGACCCCTCATGAAGTCCACATCCTTCCCCCTGACGGAGGAAGCGTGCGCAGCCTTCTCCCTCATTAAGGGAGACATTGCCAAGGCCACTATGCACGCAGTGGATGAGTCCATCCCCTTCCAAGTCGAGAGCGATGCATCCGACTTCGCCCTAGCCGCCACCCTTAACCAGGAGGGGAGACCGGTGGCCTTCTTCTCAAGGACCCTACAGGGCCCTGAGATCCGACACTCGTCGGTCGAGAAGGAGGCCCAGGCGATTGTGGAGGCGGTACGACGCTGGAGGCACTACCTGGCAGGCAAACGATTTACCCTCCTTACCGACCAACGTTCGGTCGCTTTTATGTTTAATAACAAGCTGAGGGGCAAAATCAAGAATGACAAGATCTTGAGGTGGAGAATCGAGCTCTCCACCTACGATTATGATATCTTGTACCGGCCAGGTAAGCTGAACGAACCCCCCGATGCTCTGTCACGAATTACATGCGCCAGCGCGCAAAGTGATAGACTTCAGACCCTCCACAACGACCTCTGCCACCCCGGGGTCACCAGACTTTACCACTTCATTAAGGCCCGCAACCTGCCCTACTCCATCGAGGAGGTCAGGACCATAACCAGGAACTGCCAGACCTGCGCCGAGTGCAAACCGCACTTCTTTAGGCCGGACAGAGCAAGCCTGATCAAGGCCACCCGCCCCTTCGAGCGCCTGAGCATCGACTTTAAGGGGCCCCTCCCGTCCTCTGACCGTAATGTGTACTTCCTCAACATTGTTGATGAGTACTCCCGTTTCCCCTTTGCCTTCCCCTGCCCAGACATGACCAGTACCACGGTCATTAAATGCCTGAACGACCTCTTCGCCTTGTTCGGGTTCCCAAACTATATACATAGTGACCGGGGCTCCTCTTTCATGAGCGAGGAACTCCGCCAGTTCCTACTAGCGAGAGGTATTGCAGCAAGTAGGACCACCAGCTACAACCCCCGAGGGAACGGCCAGGTGGAAAGAGAGAACGCGACGGTATGGAAGGCCGTCCTCTTAGCCTTAAAGTCTAAGGGCCTCCCAACCTCCCGCTGGCAGGAAGTCCTCCCGACAGCGCTGCACTCCATCCGGTCACTACTTTGCACTGCCGTTAACGCCACCCCCCATGAACGAATGTTTGTTTTCCCCAGGAAGTCGACTACGGGAACCACTCTACCAACCTGGCTGACCTCTCCGGGGCCCGTCTTGCTGCGAAAGCACGTGAGGGCCCATAAAACAGACCCCCTGGTCGAAAGGGTGAACCTCCTGCACGCCAACCCCCAGTACGCCTACGTGGCTTACCCAGACGGGCGGGAGGACACTGTCTCCTTACGAGACCTCGCACCCTCGGGCACTCCGGAGACACCACCTTTACCCCCCCCCCCCCACCACCCCCCCAATTCCAGCCCAGGTAGACGGCATGCCGGAACCCCACGAGCCTTCGCCGACCACGCAGACACCAGCACTAACACCGGATAATGCAGCACCGCCGCTGCGACGATCGGAGAGGCTTACGAGGCCTCCGGACAGACTGACATACCAGAACTGGTAGTACACTTCACCCCGCCGGACTCAAATCTAAACAAGGGGTGAATGTGGTAAACCACTTTTATCGTTACACTATAGTTATCACTGTTGTATTGTTATCACTGTTGTATCACGATACGAGGTCGCCTCTTGTCGCGCTGTTATACCTGGGCTGACCACCTCCGACTCCGCCCATGGCTCCACCTACCTGCCCAGGTATAAGGTAGTCGACTGGCTGGTATTCCTCCTTGTTGGACCCGATCACCCACGAGGGTGGGCTCTGTTATTTAGTCAATAAAAACCTTTAGTTACGTTCCTAACTCGTCGCTTTTTATTGGACGAATTGATAGGTATATCACCAGGTTGCAGGGACGACCGGCCTGGGTTGGCCGAGTGAGACGTCGCAAGTGACTGCCGTGGCTTCGGGCCCATGCGCGACCTTGGCTAGGCGTAGCCCTGGCAGGCTGGTAGCCGCCGAGGGGAGGTCTGGGTCCGTGAGCTGGGCCGCTGCTAGTTGCGCGTAGTTGACCGCGAGGTGATTCGCGCAGATGGCGGGACGGGAAAGGCAGTCGGCAACAACGTTGCCTCTACCGGAGACGTGCTGGATGTCCGTAGTAAACTCGGACATGGCCGCGAGCTGGCGTTGCTGCCTAGCGGACCAGGGTTCGGTGTGCTTGGCCATCGCGTATGTGAGCGGCTTGTGGTCCACGTACGCGGTGAAGGGGCGGCCTTCCAGGAGGAACCTGAAATGGCGGACCGACAGGTGGAGCGCGAGAAGTTCGCGGTCGAAAGTGGAGTATTTGACCTCCGGGGGGCGCAGTTGGCGGCTGTAGAAGGCAAGTGGCTGCCACGCGCCATTGACCCACTGCTCGAACACGGCTCCGACCGCGTGGTCGGAGACGTCGGTGGTGAGCGCGACCTGGGCATCGGCCCTCGGGTGCGCGAGCAGAGTGGCGTCGGCGAGCGCATTTTTGGTGGCGTTGAAGGCGGCTGACGTGTCAGTGGTCCAGGCTACGTCCATCTTGCCGGATTTACCTCGGAGGGAGTCGTATAGGGGCTTCATGAGGGCTGCAGCTCTGGGGATGAACCTGTTGTAGAAGTTCACCATCCCGAGAAACTCCTGGAGGCCCTTGATGGTTTTGGGGCGGGGGAATTGCTGGACGGCCTGCACCTTGTTGGGCAGGGGGACGGCCCCAGCAGGGGTGATGCGGTGACCGAGAAAATTGATCTCGGTTAGGCCGAATTGGCACTTCGCCAGGCTGAGGATGAGCCCGTGTTGGGCTAGGCGCCCGAACAGGATGCAAAGGTGTTCGAGGTGTTCCTGTTTGGAGGAGCTGGCCACGAGAATGTCGTCTAGATAGACGAATAGGAAGTTCAGGTCCCGGAGGACTGAGTCCATAAGGCGCTGGAAAGCCTGGGCTGCATTCTTGAGGCCAAAGGGCATCCTCAGGAACTCGAACAGGCCGAATGGGGTGATGACGGCCGTTTTGGGGATGTCCGCGGGGTGTACGGGGACTTGGTGGTAACCGCGCACCAGGTCGACCTTGGAAAAGACGGTTCGTCCGGCCAGTCGGGCCGAGAAGTCCTGGATGTGTGGCACCGGGTATCGGTCGGGGGTGGTGGCGTTGTTGAGGCGGCGCCAGCCTCCGCCGGGCTTGGGGGCGATGTGGAGGGGCGAGGCCCAAGGGCTGCTGGAGCGGCGGATGATGCCGAGTTGTTCCATGGTGGTGAACTCGGCCCGCGCGATTGCCAGCTTGGCCGGGTTGAGTCTGCGGGCGTGGGCAGAAACTGGGGGGCCGGTGGTGGGGATATAGTGCTCCACACCGTGTTTGGCGGCTTTGGCCAAAAAGGTCGGGTTAGTGAGGGCGGGAAACTCGGCTATGAGTGCCGAGTAGTCGTCCGTGGCTCTGGCGAGGCAGTAGGTCGTCAGGCCGGCCGAATGGGCCGGGGTGAATGCGCCAGGGATGGGGGCCATAGTGTTGATGTCGACGAGGCGGTGCCTCGGAATGTCGACAAGGAGGCCGTGGGAGCGTAGGAAGTCGGCGCCGATGAGTGGGCAGAGGACCTTGGCTGTGAGGAACTCCCAGCGGTAGCGGTGGCCTGCGAGGTCGAGCATGACCATGCGGGTGCCATATGTGCGGATGTCAGAGCCATTGGCTGCGGCCAGCGTGATACCCCGTGTGCCGCATTGGATTTCGAGGGCGGAGGCGGGGGTGATGCTGTGCTGGGCCCGTGTCGCACAGAAATCGGCAGTTGGTTCTGTCGTCGGTGACGTACAGTAGAGGCCCCTTTTGCCCCGCGGCCATCGCGGGGGGGGTTTGAAAGTGTACGGTGGCGTGCAGCGTTGGGCCCTAGTGCCAAAACGGGTGTGGTAGTAGCAGTGACCCGGAGTGGTAGGGCGGTCGGGCCTAGTGGGCCGGGAAGACCGCGTGGTCGTTGCCGTGAGGTCGGGCGCGACGTCGCGAGCGGACTGCGCAGAGAGCAGCCGGTCGGCCTTTTCGGCGATGTCATTCAGGTCCGTGGAGCCAGACTCCACAATGAGCGGGCGGATGCTGGCGGGGAGCTGCCGAATGAAAAGCGTGCGAAAGAGGGCGCCGGTGTTTTTGTCGTCCAAGAGGGACAGCATGTGGGAAAGCAGATCCGAGGGTGAAGCGTCACCAAGGCCGGGGAGGTCAAGGAGTTGGCAGTTGCACTGGTAAGAGGACGTTTGAAATTTTTTAAGGAGCGCAGCCTTCAGATGTTCGTACTTGCCTTCCACTGGTGGATCCTGCAGCGCTGCCCAAACCTTGGGGACTGTGGCGTAGGTGAGAGAGGAGACGAGGTAGTCGTACTTTGTGGCGTCGACTGTAATGTGTTTCAGCCGGAATCTGGACTCAGCTTGAACAAACCAGGCTTCGGCCAGGTTCTCCCAAAAGTCCGGTAGTTTAACCGTGACTGCGTTTGTATCTGCCATGCTAGCTTAGGATTCGTCCTGAGCGTCGGGGTCACCAGTGTTGAGATAGCGCGGCAAACGTGGGAGTTGAGACCAGAGCTAGTAACACACAACTGCTTTATTCAACCTCATGGCAAAGAGGAACTGGAAAAGCCCGCGCATCCACTTAATAATAATAATAATAATTCAACTTTGTCATTGCACAAGTACATGAACAATGAAATGTGATCTTGCAAGCTCCCATGACTGGGAGAAGCAAAGCCGCTGCGTCGGTGCGCGCCGCCATTCCATTTCCACCATTCCTCCTGTCCGACAATCTTCAGCCCAACGCCCGGGCCTGCTCACCAGCCGCTCCTCCTTCCGTGACCTTCTCACCAACCGCCCCTCCTCGGGGCTCCTTCCGTGACCTTCTGCACCTGGTCTTCCCTGATGGTCACCCCTCCAGGTACTAACCAGGCCTGGCTCTGCTTAGCTTCCAAACCTTGGAAGAGACAGGAAGTGCTCCCGGTAGCCTGTCCCTTCGGGAAACAAGTTGCTGGAGGAAAGGGCCCCCGGCTGGGGGCGTCTGCTTAAACTGTCAATGCCGCCGTGAGCGGATTATGTCCAGTGGTGGCGTGTCGCCACACTGCAATACTTATCTTCTCAACCATTCCCTCATCTCCATCTTTGATGCCCTTATCTTCAGCAAAATGTTCACCTGATTGTTCCCCCTTGTATAATTCCCATCTTCAATCCCAAGGGGTGCAGACTTGAGCATGTCAAGCATAGATAGAATCATAGGCCGAAAAAGAGCTATCCAGCATAATCCCATTTTCCAGCTCTAGGTCCGTAGCCTTGTAGGTTACGGCACTTAAAGTGCATATCCAAGTACTTTTAAAATGTGAAGAAGTTTCTGCCTCAACCATCCTCTCAGGCAGTGAGTTCCAGACCTCCATCACCCTCTGGGTGAAAAAACTTCACCTCAACTCCCCTCTAATCCTTCTACCAATTACTTTAAATCTATGCCCCCTGGTTACTGACCTCTTTGCTAAGGGAATTGCTCCTCCCTATCTATTTAGGCCCCTTATAATTTTACACTTCAATTAAGTCTCCCCTCAGCCTCCTCTGTTCCAAAGAAAACCCCAGCCTATCCAATCTTTCCTCATAGCTAAAATTCTCAAAGTAAATCTCCTCTGTACCCTCTCTAGTGTAATCACATCTCTCCTGTAATGTGGTGATCAGAACTGTACGCAGTACTCCAGCTGTGGCCTAACTAGTGCCCTATACAGTTCGAGCATAACCTCCCTGCTCTTATATTCTAAGACTCGGCTAATAAAGGAAAGTATCCTGTATGCCTTCTTAACCACCTTATCCACCTGTCCTGCTACCTTCAGCTTATATCTGGCTTACCCATCCATCACCAGATCTGGCTAGACCACAACTAGCTTTACTGGGCCTCCCTCTCCTCTGCCAAAATGGTCCACTTCTCTCGTATCATTTAGGATAGCAAAGATGACCTCTGGCTTCTTTTCTCCACTACCAACCACGTTGTTAAACCCCTTTACCCTGCCCCATCCATCCTCACTTCTATCTCTAACTTCCTCCAGCTCTACTGCCCCTTTTCCTAGATATTAAATGCAGAAATAGCAAGTAATAAACACCAATGCTTAAGTCAACAATGATTTGTGTAGCCTTTACAGAACAGATAAAACTGTCACAACGACTTATGCTTTTCAAGATCAACAAAATACAAAGAAATGGCATTACTTAGATGTGTACATGAACCTTTTTTTGTTTGGTTCTTTATAAATCTAAACAGAGCCAATTTGGATTTATCTGAATTTGTCCAGGTTCAATCAATTTACACTTCAGTTGATTTTGCTGCCTGTTCTAGATAAGTGCAGAATAAAGAGTTCAGTAGGTGATACTGCCTGAAGCTGTCCAGCTTTCTAAAAGGAGAGTTCTGATTCCATATTCAGATCAATTGACTTGGCTCAGTTCTGTAACCTATTCAGGACTGCAAGTTCTTGTGCATCTTGTTATCCAAGTGTGAAATTAAGCCAAAAGTATGGTGAAAATTTCATAATTCACTCACACCTAAAAAAAAATCAAACCACTTTCACCAGATATAATCTATTTCTATCAAATCATGTAGATAGGTTCAAGTCCACTGGTTCACATTCAAATTCCATTTTTATTAAATGAAATTGCAGGATTTTATCATCAGTATTTTGGTGTTGGCATTGCAAGCTTAACTGGCACTTTAAAAATGAATTGTATATGGTTACTCTGTTTAACATTGCAGAGTTTTGTTGGTTTTTTTAAAACTGTTTTTATCCCTTGCAGAATTGGTTTGGCACTGTAACATCCCTGAAACACTGCCAATGAAAGACCATAAATGCCACAGTGACAAGGACAGATTAAAAATATGTACAGCTCTAAAGAAATACAGCAAGGGCTACAGACCCCAGGAACAGGTGAAAAAAAACCAACATTGTCAAGCAAACACCAAAGGGACACACTAACTGGAAAAAACATTAAAAAATTTTAAGCTATTTCCAGTTACCACAGCCCTCCCTGGTAGGGTTGGTCTGGAATTAGATAATGCCAAGATGCTGCAAGGACTACAGTCATCAGTAACAGCTACAGATTTATATGATTAAAAAGATGTAATTACTGTCTGTAGAATATTAATAGTGCTTATGTATCTGACAAAACAATAAGACTGAATCATTAGAGCAAAAGCGTTGTAGTAGTAGTATCCAGCTATCCCCAGCAGCAGTCACCACAGTCCAGCATGCCAGCCACCTAGTCAATTGCAACTGTGCTGAAAAATGACAACAGGAGGAGAACGAGGAACTCTTGAATTTAGTGCCAGAATCACAGAAGTATCAGGAGCAGAAGCAATAATTCAAGCCAGTTCTCTGTAATGCATGGAGATATGCTTTTAATATGAAAAATTTGTTGTAACTGAGACTTCCTGTGAATGTATTTGCTGCTTTTCCTGCACTGCTGTTGCAGCCACCGATTCTCCACAATTAAGTTAATAATCCACAATTATTTACATAGTTCATTATCAGTTTTATGGGCCTCAATGGCAATTCCAAAAATTCTGGCAATTACACTTTAAATCCCCAATAGAATTAATCCCTACCTATTCTATTGTAACTCATTCTTTCTCAGGATTTCAAATTGTGGAATTCTGTACCTCCTGTATGGCTTAGTGCCACACCATATGGTACACTAAACCATTTGAGTCATTGTGGAGTAAGTTCACACTTTGTTTATCTGAAATAAATTTGATGCCTCTAGCAATTATAATGTGCTGCATCATCAAATGATGCATTGCATGCAGTATCAAAATAGTAACAAGCTAAGCTCTAGCTCTGAGGGCAGAAAAAATCCATTTAAATTGGTTAGATATTTAAACTGTCATGAAAGGCTGAGAGGTTTTAATGTATTGTACTTCAATATTCTTTACATGAAATGTCATTCCAAATCTCATGCAATATTCATCGAATGTTCTCAGACTTTTTTCAATCTTTACTCAATGTTACCTCCATGGTTACCAGTGAAAGGTAGTTCTACCACATCAGCATTTTCACTTTTTAATTATTTTGCCACGCTCCGGGATAATGATGATTAACAAGAGAAAATACCCAGCTCTACACAATATCACTGTAAACCAGGAACTGACCTCCAGCTCTCACTGTTCCATAACTCTGAAATCACCTCACGATAATTCTTCATTGAAAAAATTTGCCACTAAATATCAAGTTTTATAGGAACAGCAGTAGGCCATTTAGCCCCTTGAGCCTTTTCCACCATTCAATTAGATCATGGCTGATCTGTACTACAACTCCATTTCCCTGCCTTTGATCCATATATCATTGCCACCCTCAACTAAAAAAAAGTCTGCTGATCTCAGTCTTGAAAATTTCAAGTGACCCAGCATCCACAGCCATTTGGGGAAGAAAATTCCAGATTTCCACTACCCTTTGTGTGAAAAAGTGCTTCCTGATTTCACTCCTGAAAAAGCCTAGTTCTAATTTTAAGATTGTGCCCCCTTGTTCTGGATTCCCCACCAAAGGAAATAGGTTCCCTGTATCTATTCTATCAAATCCTCTTATCAGTTTAAAGACTTCAATTAGATCACCCTTATAAAACTCAAGGGATACAAGCCAAGTTTATGAAACCTGTACTCAAAATTTAACTCCAAGCCCTGGTATCATTTTGGAGAGTCTGCACTGTACCGCCTCCAAGGCCAATATATCCTTCTTGCGGTACGGTGCCCAAAACTGAACGTAGTACTCCAGATGGAGTCTGACCAAGGCTCTGTACAACTGAAGCATAACTTCCTCGCTTTTGTGTTCCAACCCCCTTGAGATAAAGGCCAACATTCCATTAGCCTTTTTGATTACTTTTTATGCACAAGCTTTTTATGATTTGTGTAAATGGACACCAAAGTCCCACTGGAGAATTCTGGAGTCAGTTCTGTTATGTTCATTAATAACTAGACATTCTTATTATGAACAGCTAGCTTCTAGCTAGTCATTTATTCAGTACACGTTCTCTAGGTACAGCATCTGTAGAGATTCAGCATGTGTGCTTCTGTGTGCAGGCTTCCATCTTGACTACTGCCTTCTGGGTAGCCTAGTGCATCGTGGGTAGTGTAGTCTTAAACACATACAACTAAATATACAGCTCTACGGCTCCATCTAGTGTACCACTCCAGAATGACATGTTATTGATCATTACAAGTTCCTTATTCAGGAAGGCTCAGATAAATAAAGGAAGATGGGGAACGCAGTAGAACTCTAGCTTTAGGCCTCAGCAGGAAATATTCTTGGATGCATTTCTAACATACAATCTCTGACTTTATGGCTAAACTTAATTTATTTATTTTTTTTTAGTTGATTTATGTTTTTAACAAATATATACAAGAAGAGTGTTAATTATATAACTACATATTCAGCTGGGTCAGAAGTCAAGATGGTAGTTGAGAACAGTTTGAAAAATTAAATGAGCAATGTGTTTGTTTTGCTGTGTGGCACTTGATACCTTTAGTAAAAATTGAGCAATTGAATTTAAAATTCTGAAGGAATGGGACAGCGTAGATAGAAACAGACCATTCCCAGAGATTGAGGGATTTATAGAGTATATATACACACACAAGATTAAATGTAAGAGGTTTAGTAAAGAAAGCAGAAGAAATTTTTTTTTTTTTACACAAAGGGTTGTGAGGCTGTGGAATGCACTATTGGAGTTAGTGACTGAAGCAGATATCATGTCAACATTCATGAATAGGTGGTTGAAGGAAAAGGAATAAAGGGAGATGGGAACATGGGATTAGGATTTCCATTCATGCGGAGGATAAATACCAGTATAGACTACAAAAGCAAAATACTGCGGATGCTGAGAATCTGAAATAAAAACAGAAAATGCTGGAAATACTCAACAGGTCAGGCAGCATCTGTGGAGAGAGAAACAGAGTTAACGTTTCAAGTCGATGACCTTTCATCAGAACTGAAAAAAGTTAGAGAAATAATACGTTTTAAGCAAGTGCAGAGGCAGGGAAAGGGGGAGAGAGGAGGAAAGAACAAAAGGGAAGGTCTGTGATAGGGTGCAGTACAGACTTATTGGGCTGAATAGACTAGAGAAGCTGGGGTTGTTCTCCCTGGAGCAGAGAAGGCTAAGAGGAGATTTGATAGAGGTGTTTAAAACCATGAAGGGCTCAGATAGAGTAAATAAAGAGAAACTATTTACAATGGATGAAGGGTCGATAACCAGAGGACACAGATTTAAGGTGACTGGCAAAAGAATCAGAGGAGACATGAAGAAAAATGTTTTTACCCAATGAATGGTTAGGATTTGGAATGCACTGCTTGATAGGGTGGTGGATACAGATTCAATGGTAGTCTTCAAAAGGGAATTGGATAAATACTTGAAGGAGAAAAAAATTGCAGGAATATGGAGAAAGAGCAAGGGAGTGGAACTATCTGGATTGCTGTTCAAAAGAGCCGGCGCAGACTCGATAGGCCAAATGGCCTCCTTCTGTGCCATACTACTGTATGATTCTATTCGATGAATGGCTGGTTTCCATGTTGTAATTTCTACGTAATTCTATGTAATTCCTGGATGGTAGCTTTTCTTACCTGGCTATATTTGAGCAAATCAGCCTGACTAACTTAACAGGTAGTGATTATTTGAGCCAATCAGAAGTGTGTATGGGATGATTTTTCATGCTATACATTCAATATGTGATACAGACTATCTGCAGGACATAATTAAATAGATGGATGTAAAATCATGGCAATGGTTTATTCAAGTTACAAGTTTTATCAAGTTACATTGATTTTTTAAAGAGTTGTAACATAACTTAATCTGAAGACGAATGTAGAATTATTTGCAACAAACATCTCTCCATTTCAAAAGAGAGATTGTAGTATGAGCTATAGCCAACCTGACAGTACAGGATTCATTCCTCTACAAGTATTTTGGCAAAGTCTTGAGGTACCACTATTGTCTCAAATGTTGGCCCTAAAAAGAATCCTTAACAGTAAAAGCTTCGAGCTGAATATATTGGCAATAAACACAACAAATGCTCAATTTCAATGCTAAACGTTATAGTTATTTGGATAATGCTGGTTGTAAGTTTCTGTATAAACTGCAGCCTTGGTGAAAAATGAGTGATGGGTTAGATTGCCTGTAATCATTTTGATAAACTAAACAAAGGGTGAGATTCTTGATCTAGATTTGAGAAAGTCAGAAGTTTTAATAAGATGCCCAGAGCAGACTGAAGTAGAGAGAAGTCTGTAAAGCAGATTTTGTTCCGATAGGCCTCCAGTTGTTGCTGTGATAGTTAAAATAAGTATATATTATACTATATACAAATGTGCAAGATGTTAGCTGAAGTTAAAAGATGAAGAATTAAGAAGAAATATTCCAAATGACCCACTGAAGTCGTACTCCAGAGGCTGGAAACTGCCCTTTGTGAAGAAAGCTGATAATGTTTCCACATAGTAGTTAAACTGCGACTAAATTAAGGAGGTCGTATGTTTAAGTTAATGTCACCCAAGACACAGACTTAACCAGGAAAAGGACAATTTGCTCTCTGTTAGTTTCCTAGGTAAACTATAATAGGCTAACTTTGCAAAGTACGTATCATAAACCTTAAAACTAATTACTGATATGATATAATAAGTTGAACCCAGCTAAGGTTGTGATAGTCTAGTCTAGTTTGTAATTAGGTATTGGTATGTAAAATTGAACACACGCAAGATATTAGTGTAATTCACAAACCCAAGTTGTTGTTTTGCTTGTGATGGTTAAGTTGACATTCGTCTTTGACAAAATTATTAGTTGTACTTCAAATTGCCTCCTGTTTAGTTCTTGAAATTTTTTGGATTACCCTAGAGTCGAACAGATTCTTGCAGTTAAGTCAGTTTCTGTAAAATGACGCAAGAGCCAAATTAGGCATCACACATATAAACAAATCTAATTCCCAATTTTGTGTTACTACATTAGCGCAGTCTGTTGATCAAATCTGGGGCCTAAATGATCTGTACAAATCAGCTATTTACTGAATAAACTTGGTGCACCATTAGAGGAGCAACATTCTATACTGTTAATAGCTGCGATGGAGAAACAGGAATAAGGTAGAAAAACTTTAACTTTCACTGAGGAGCAAACTTATGCTATTGCGTGCTCTTCACCCTGCAGTTCAGCCAAGAGTTGACAAAACGCATCTACAAAATGAAAAGCAGTCCCATACCTTGAACATACAAATATGTGAATGGTAAATTGACATGTAACTCATAAAAAATACAAATTCTAACTCAAACACTACTAATTAGAAGAATGTTTTTTTAACCTTAAAAACAACTAGCATTTATATGCAGGTTATTAATCCCTTATCCGAAACCCTTGGGGCCAGATGTGTTTCGGAATTCGGATTTTTTCGGATTTCAGAACGGCAGGGGTATCTGCAGCTCTTTTTGACATTTTCACAGTGAAATTAAACTCAAAATCACAAAATAACAAAAAATATCAGAGAGCAGCAGACGCACGTGTGACTGGTAGCAGCGCTGAGACACAACTGACGCCTCACACCTGCGTGGGTCAAGCATCGGCTGCGTCGGGTCATGTCGTGCACACGAGTGACGCTCCACGAAAAACTTTCGGTTTTCAGAGCTTTTTGAATTTCGGATAAGGGATTGTGGACCTGTAGTGCCTTTAATGTAGTAAAACATCCGAAGACGTTTCACAGGAGCATTATTAAACAAAATTTGACACCAGGCCACATGAGGAGATATTAGGACAGGTGACCAAACGCTTGGTCAAAGAGATAGGTTTTAAGCAGTGTCTTAAAGGAGAGGTAGAGAGGTTTAGGGAGGGAATTCCAGAGCTTAGGGTCTAGCTGAAGGCACGGCCGCCAATGGTGGAGTGATGAAAATCGGGGATGCCACGTATAATGTTGTTTACTTAAGTACTGCTAGTTGAATCAAAAATATGAATTGGTCAGTCAATATTACATAACTTTCTTCGGATACTGAAGAGGCAACACTGTTCTTTTCAAAATCTCTGCCTATTACAGTAGTGTAGTTCTGCAAAGCAATGCAATACACCCTGCCTGATTTATCAAACTGTGATACTGTCATGAGATTCCAAGGCTATGTTCAGTGTGCAAGACTCATGATATTAATCCTCTCTTTAAACCACTTTAAATTCCATTTATGCTCATTTTCCTTAAACATTTTCAGGTCAAACTGCACAGAAGACAACAGTAAAGCATATAATGTATGCATCACTGTGCAGTTCCATTAGTACTGAAACCATACCTCCGTAGACAAACACTAAGTTACTTCACAATAACAAAGAAACAAAATAATTATAAATTAGTCAAACCCAATCTGCTTTTTCTATGTATAATTGTGCTGTCTTACTCTTTATTTTGACAGATTCAAAATGAGGTAGGCTACAACGTAAACCTATATTTTAAAACTGGAGAAAACTCTATTTGTTCTGTATAGCAACAATACCACTACATTCAATCACCCAGAAGCTGCAAGCCATAAACTTCCTCCACTGCTTTATTAGAAAGGCAGGCCCATAAAAATTCATCAGGATAATGTACAGATGAAGCTCGTTTGAACTGCCATCCAGCAATCAACCAATCACTCATACCATGGCATTTACAGCACATCTCATTCCCCAGTTCCTTAAGGACAATTGATTTTCCTGATTCCATTAGCATAACAGCAAGGAAAATGACTGCAGTGCAATATTTTTGGAAAGTTCCAGAAGTATGCAGTGCATCAGAGTGTAACCATGATAATAAGCAAGTGCACTGCAGTAACACTTCATAAAATAACAGCACAAGTAAGCAATTTAAAATACAAATAGATAGAGACAATAGGGAAACTTTTTAACGAATAAATATAATTTCTAAAGAACCTAATCAGCAGGCAACATCTAGCAGTCCATCAGCATTTTCAAATACTGCAAATTTCTTATTCATGTTCCAGAATACAGAGCTGGCTGATATATTTAATTTTTATTATAAAAAGACACTACCCCTTAGGGTTGGAAGAGAGACATGAATATTCACAATACCCTCATCATCTTATGCTAAAGAGAAAATTCTATCAGCTATATTTATAGCAAATTCTTGCAATATGCATTAAGCAGATGACTACATTTATCAAACAGTAGACTTATTGTATCCTACATGAAAGCAAAAATATAATTCTTATCCTTAATGTGGGTAGATGAATGTAAGGCTAACTGTAACTATGCCAATCAACAAAACTAGTATTAACAATTGACAAAAATACATATAGTAGATATGGTCTTGCAGCTAAAACAATTGAGGTCTACACAAAACTAAACATAGTTCGAGTTCTAGAGCTGTCAGTCACTCAATCCATTTACATCAGCCGGGCAAGTTTACTCATTTCTCCTCCGTGCCTCAAGATCGTCGCAAGGAGAGGGGGTGAAATCCGTCTTCGGCGCTAGTGTAAAACAGGCGATAGCGAATCTGCCCCGATTTACACGCCGCCCAATTTTTATTTTCATTGACTCCAAGTGGGCTGCCGATTTGCTATTGCTCGTTTTGCATAACTGCCCAAGGCGAATTTCACATCCGAGATCCACAACAGGGAGTGGACAGGGATGGGAAGGAGTGAGAAGGGGGAGGGGTGGGAGAAAGAGTAGAGGAAGAGGAAGGGTAGAGAGGGAGAGCTGGAGAGGGTGAGATGTAATGGGGAGGAGAGGTAGAAGTGATGTAGAGGGTAAAGGAGAGGGGCAGAGGAGTGTGGGGGGAAGAGGAATGGGAGGGAGGCTCACAGCGCTACCTACAAGGTGTAATACCTTTGGAATGCTGCAACCACACACTGCTTTTAAATATATTAACAGTTTAAAATATAGACAGAGTGTTAAACGCATTATGTAAAATGGTTCTAATGTTGGGCCACAGTAAAATGACATTCAAGACCAACTTGTTTATATTACTGGCAGAACATAGATGTTTTTAAGGTGCTCACATCAGAGGGGGAAACTGTCTTGGTTGGTGGAACTGATTTTGAAATATTTTTACTTTGCAAGTACAAATAATTTATTTTTGATGGGTGTTTCTGCTCTGTTCAGGAGGGGCTATAGATGGTTCTCAAGTGTAATTGGGTTGAATCAGGAGGGGGGGAACTGAAGACTCTGGATTTAAGATAATTATGGAGTTCAGTACTCCATTTATTAAATTGGTCTGGAATGTGAAAACAATCAAAGATCCAGTCAAGTGTTTTAAAAGATGCCGTTTGATAACATTTGATTAGGATAGCCTTGTTACATTGATCCCAGTTAAATGAGGAATCCTTAAAGCTTAAAGAAAGATCTTGTATTTGTGTACATTTCATTACATTAGGACAGCCCAAAGTGCATTGCAGCTAATTATGTACTTTTTTGTGTGTAGTCACTGTTGTAATATAGGGAAGCACAGTGGGAAATTTACAAACAGCAATGAGATAAATGGCCAGGTAATCCTTTTTATAGTGTTGATTGAGAGATAAATGTTTTTTTTTAGCCAGTGCACCAGGAGAAATCCCAGGCTCTTTGAATAGTGTTATGTCCACCTGATCATGGGCTTCGATAGAACGTAGCATCTGAAAGAAACAAATTACAGGCAAGGCTAATATGCTTCTTTTAATTTAATGTAACGCGGGATGGCAATATTAATATGCAAATCAATTCCATTCACAGTGGAACACTTTAAAGGGTCAGGATATGTATATTATTGTGACACGTTTGGCATGTGTAGTTTATTCTGGTTAATATATATGCATTATAACACAAGTCTCCTTATTTAAGGAAGGATATACAGGAAACTTTGGTTTAATCGGAGGTTGTATGTCCAGAAACCTCGCTCTACCGGCAGAATTTACCCCCCGAAAACAGCGCCCGAGTAACCGGCAATGTTGCTGGTTCCAAGTTCGAGTCTCCAACGGTTGCCGAGTTCGTCAGTGGGGGTAGTTCTACAAACTGCCACTACTCGGCCTCTTGGCGCCAGCGGAACTCGGATCACCTCAGAAACCCTGCATCAGGAGTCTCACCCTCCCACGCTGCAGGTAGCCTCTTCTGATCCGCCATTTTTTGGGGTTCCAGTACAGTACTGTGTGTCTCCAACGCTGCTGCAGCTCATTGGACTGCATTATGGAAATCCCAAAAGTTGATCCAACCAAAAGGAAGAGAGTGGTGTTAACTTTAAAACAGAAAATTGATATATGCAAACAACTAGAAATGGGAGTGAAGCGTATGCACATTATGAAAGAATCAAAATCGGTTCGTCAACAATGTACGACATCAAAGCGCAGAAGGATAAGCTGCTCAAGTTTTATGCAAGCTCGGAGACATCTAAGAGTGTAGAAAAACGGCGCACGCTTCGTAAGCCTAAGCTTGAAGAACTGGATGCCGTGCTTTATGAGTGGTTTGCTCTGAAGCGTTCAGAGGAAGTTCCGATTTCCGGACCCATGCTAATCGAAAAAGCGAAGGATTTTTACGCAAAGATGGAGCTCACTGACAAGTGTGCTTTCTCTGATGGATGGCTATCGTGCTTCAAGGCACGGCATGGGATACGACGGCTCGATGTTTGCGGGGTGAAGAAATCAGCTGGTCACGACGCCACAGAAGAATACTGCGATTATTTCAATCGGATTGTGCAGCAACATGATTTGTCGTCGGCACAGCTATACAATGCCGATGAAACTGGCATATTTTGGAGGTTTTTGCCAGAATCAACACTTGCTGGGGCTAGTGAGGCTAATGCTTCAGGTTACAAGAAAAATAAAGATCCTGTAACCGTGCTAACATGTGCGAATGCTGCTGGATCACACCGGGTTAAACTTCTTGTCATTGGGAAGTATAAAAATCCCCGTGCATTTAAAAATGTGAGGCACTTACCTGTTGAGTACAAAGCTCAAGCAAATGCTTGGATGGATAAGGAAATCTTTTCAAATTGGTTCCATCATACTTTTGCTCCATCTGTGAGGGAACATTTCCTTAGAATAAGGAAACCTGAAGATAGCAAATGCATTTTATTGCTGGATAATTGTAGAGCCCATCCACATGAATCCAAGTTGGTTTCTGGAAATATTTTCACCATTTATTTGCCACCAAATGTAACTTCTCTCATACAACCCATGGACCAGGGCGTTATCCAAAATCTCAAGTGTCATTACAAGAAAGACTTCCTACGTAGACTGATAAGCCAAGATGACAAGACAGGTATTCAGGCATTTCAGAAGGAATACAATCTTAAAGATGCCATTTTTAATGTTGCATGTTCCTGGAAATTGGTGAAAGGTCACACTTTGAGACAAGCCTGGTGCAAATTGTGGCCTTCTGTAATGTTTGCTGAAGGCTCTTCTTCAGAGGAGGAATTTCGTGGGTTCAATGTTCGTCCGCGGAAGACTGCAGTAATGGAAATGGCTGGCATGGTGAAAGATGTAGGCCCAACAAACCCTCTACATCACCTCAGTGAAAGTGATATTGAGCAGTGGGTTGATGCAGATGGAGAAGTTGCTGTTGTGCATTTGCTAAGTGATGATGAAATAATGGAGACTGTTTTGAATCCAAAGAAAGAAAAGGAAAGTGTGATGGAAAATGAAGACAATGAGATTTCTGAAGTGAACAAGGTTTCTTGGGCTAAAGCTGCAGCAGATCTTGCTTCATTCATGAAATTTGCTGAAAGCCGTTCTTGCTATTCTGCCCAAGAAGTTATGCAGCTCCATATTCTGCAGTCTACCTTTCTACAAAGGCGGCAAGAGTCCACTAAGCAAGCAGGCATCCGGGACATGTTTAAGAAAGCTTCCAAAAGAGTTGGAGCAGTGGAAGTGCCTGAACAATCTGTTGAAGTGCATGATCCTGATGAACCAGTTGGCTTGGAATAAGTGTACAGTCAACCATCATACAGTACTTTATACTGTACTGTACAGTCGTTTAAGTTTTGGTGCACTGCACAGTCGTTTATAAGTTTTGTTTTACTGTTAAGTTATTAAAGAGTTATGGATTACCATCAACTGGCAGTACTGTACTTAATCAAGCATCTTTCACCATCCATTTAACACAACATTCTGTAGGTGAGTACCCAATTACTGTATATTGCACATTTCTTGATTTTTAAATTTTTCTTCGTTAAAAACAGCATGGGTAGATAATCCGCTCACCACTCCGGAACTTTTGATAGATCGGTATCACGCCGGTCCCGTCGGTGCCGGATATTAGAACTTTTCCTGTACTTGCATTGGAGGCAGTTCAGAGACGATTCACTAGGTTAATTCCAGAGATGAGGGGGTCGACTTATGAAGAAAGGTTAAGCCTATACTCATTGGAATTTAGAAGAATGAGAGGTGATCTTAATGAAACACATAAGATACTGAGGGGGCTCGACAAGGTAGATGCAGAGAGGATGTTTCCCTTCGTGGGGAAATCTAGAACTCGGGGGCATAGTTTCAGAATAAAGGGTCGCCCTTTTAGAACTGAGATGAGGAGGAATTTCTTCTCTCAGAGGGTCGTAAATCTGTGGAATTCTCTGCCCCAGAGAGCCGTGGAGGCTGGGTCATTGAATAGATTTAAGGTGTAGACAGATTTTTGCAAGATAAGAGAGTGAAGGGTTATGGCGAGCGGCCAGGGAAGTGGCTTTGAGCCCAAGATCAGCCATGATCTTATTGAATGGCGGAGCAGGCTCAAGGGGCCAAGTGGCCTAATCCTGCTCCTATTTCTTAGGTTCTTAAAGTCTGCAGCATGGATGAGCAAACTGACCACAGCACTGTGGTACAAGAGGCCATTCAAGTGGGGGGAGTGAAAAGGAATGTTGTAGTGGTATGGGGCATTATCGTCAGGGGGATAGATACTGTTCTCTGCAGTCACGACCGGGAGGTCTGAAGGTTGTATTGTCTGCCTGGTGCCAGGGTAAGGATATCTCCTCGCAGCTGGAGAAGAATTTGGAGTGGGAGGGGGAAGATCCAGTTGTCGTGGTCCACGTAGGAACCAACGACATAGGTAGAACTAGGAATGAGGTTCTGCTGAGAGTTTGAGGAGCTAGGATCCAAATTAAAACGCAGAACCTCAGAGATAATAAGCTCTGGATTGTTACCTGAGCCACGTACAAATTGGCATAGGGACAAGCAGGTTAGAAGGTTAAATGTGTGGCTGAAAGAGTGGTGTGGGAGGCAGGGGTTTCAGTTAATGGGGCACTGGCACCAATTCTGGGGAAAGAGGGAGCTGTTCTGTTGGAACGAGCTCCACTTAAACCAGGCTCGGACCAGTGTCCTGGTGAATTGAATAACTAGGGTGATAGATAGGGCTTTAAACTAATGAAAGGGGGGGGGAGGGTGGAGGATTCAGGAAAGGGTAAATTTAAAAGCAGTAAGAGAAATGTCAAGGCTGTAAAGCAGAGTAGTGATTTGGGTAAATATAAGCAGAGTGGGTCAGGAAGAGACAGAGAGATTAAGAAAGGTAATAGGGCATCAGTGACGAAGGTGGCATGAAGAAAAAGTTAAAGCTAAAGGCGTTATATCTGAATAGACAAAGCATTTGCAACAAAATAGATGAATTAATAGCACAGATAGAAATAAATGGGTTTGATTTAATAGCCATTACGGAGACATGGTTGCAGAGTAACCAAGGTTGGGAATTAACTATTCCAGGATATTTGACTTTTAGAAGAGATAGGCAGAATGGAAAAGCTGGGGGGCATGGGGTAGCCGTGATAATAAAGGATGGGATAAAGAAAGTACAGAGAAAGGATCTTGGCTCGGAAAACCAAGAATCACTTTGGGTGGAGTGAAGAAACAAGGGGCAGAAAACACTATTGGGAGTAGATTATCGGCCCCCTAACAGAAATTGTAGTGTCAGGCAATGTTCCCACTAAGCTATGTGGCCGCACAGCAGTCTGGAGGTCCCGGCGCAGGCTGCTTACCAGCTTTTACATGGAAGAAAACGCGCATGTGTGAAAATTTGAATGGGCACGCAGCCAGTTAAAGGGACCGTGCACAAAAGAAATTAGAGGGAACATTGGTGTCGGGCACATTATAAATCAGGAAATTAGAGGTGCATGTAACAAGGGTAACGCAGCAACAAACGTAAAGCAGTCATCATGGGGGAACTTTAATTTTCATATAGATTGGGCAAACCAAAACTGCAATAATAGTGCAGAGGACGAGGTCATGGAATGCATTCAAGAGTTTTCTAGATCAGTATGTCGAGCAGCCAACTAGGAAACAAGCTATTTTGGACCTAGTATTGTGCAATGAGACAGGGTTAATTAATAACTTTGTACGAAAGGAGCCTCTGTGGTGCATGATCATAATATGATAGAATTTTATATTGTGTTTGAGAGTGATTTAGTTGGCCTGCAATTGCAGTCCAGATGACGGTGTTTGGCATAAAAATAAAACAAAAAAGGTGACTCAACCGTGGCTAACAAGGGAAATCAGAGATAGCATAAGATCCAAGGAGAGGACATATGAATTGGCCAGAAAAAGCAGTAAACCTGAGGATTGGGAGCAGTTTAGGATTCAACAAAGGAGGACAAAGGGATTAATTAAGAGGGGAAAAATAGAGTATGAGAGTAAGCTTTCAGGGAACATAAAAACTGACTGTAAAAGCTTTTATAGATATGTGAAGAGAAAAAGATTGGTGAAGTCAAGCGTAGGTCCCTTGCAGTCAGAATCAGGGGAATTTATAATGGGGAACAAAGAAATGGTAGACCAATTAAATACATATTTTGGCTCTGTCTTCACAAAGGAGGACACAAATAACCTCCCAGAGCTGTCGGGGAACATAGGGTCTAATGAAAGGGAGGAACTGATAGAAATCAGTATTTGTAGGGAAATGGTGTTAGAGAAATTGACAGGATTGAAGGTCGATAAATCCCCAGGGCCTGATAATCTACATCCTAGGGTACTTAAGGAAGTGGCCCTAGAAATAGTGGATGCATTGCTGGTCATCTTCCAAAATTCTATAGACTCTGGAACAGTACCCATGGATTGGCTAATGTTACCCCACTGTTCAAAAAAGGTGGTAGAGAGAAAACGGGGAATTACAGACCGGTAAGCCTGACATTGGTAGTGGGGAAAATGCTAGAGTCCATTATAAAAGATGTAATAGCAGAGCACTTGGAAAACAGTGACAGGATCGGACAAAGTCAACATGGATTTACAAAAGGTAAATCGTGCTTGACTAATCTACTGGAATTTTTTGAGGATGTAACTGGTAAAATAGATGGGGGAGAACCAGTGGATGTGGTATATTTGGACTTTCAAAAGGCTTTCGATAAGGTCCCGCATAAGAAATTAGCATGTAAAGTTAAGGCACATGGGATTGCGGGCAAGGTATTGACTTGGATAGAGAACTGGTTGGCAGACAGAAAGCAAAGAGTTGGAATAAACAGCTCTTTTTCTGAGTCGCAGGCAGTGACTAGTGGGGTACCGCAGGGGTCGGTCCTTGGACCCCAGTAATAACAATATATATTAATGATCTGGACGATGGAACTAGATGTAATATCTGCAAGTTTGCAGACAACACAAAGCTGGGTCGGCATGTATGCTGTGAGGAGGATGCCGAGAAACTCCAGTATGATTTGGACAGGTTGGGTGATTGGGCAGAAGCATGGCAGATGCAATATAACGTGGATAAATGCGAGGTTATCCATTTTGGTGTCAAAAACAAGGCGGCAGATTATTATCTGAATGGCAATAGATTGGGAGAAGGGGAAGTGCAACGAGACCTGGGCGTCCTTGTGCACCAGTCGCTGAAGGTAAGCATGCAGGTGCAGCAGGTGGTTAAGAAGGCAAATGGTATGTTGGCCTTCGTAGCGAGAGGGTTTGAGTACAGGAACAAGGATGTCTTGCTGCAGTTGTACAGGGCCTTGGTGAGACCACACCTTGAGTATTGTGTGCAGTTTTGGTCGCCTTATCTGAGGAAAGATGTTCTTGCCATGGAAGGAGTGCAGCGAAGATTCACCAGGCTGATACCTGGGATGGCAGGAATGACGTATGAGGAGCGATTGGGTCGATTGGGCTTGTACTCGCTGGAGTTTAGAAGAATGAGAGGGGATCTCATTGAAACTCATAAAATTCTAACAGGACTAGACAGACTAGATGCTGGAAGGATGTTCCCGATGGTCAGGGAGTCCAGAACCAGGGGTCACAGTCTAAGGATAAGGGGTAAGCCATTTAGGACAGAGATGAGGAGGAATTTCTTCACCCAGAGAGTGGTGAACCTGTGGAATTCTCTACCACAGAAAGTAGTAGAGGCCAATTCATTAAATATATTCAAGAAGGAGTTGGAGATATTTCTTAAGGCTAAAGGGATCAAGGGATATGGGGAGAAAGCAGGGACAGGGTACTGAATTTGGATGATCAGCCATGATCGCATTGAATGGCGGAGCAGGCTCGAGGGGCCGAATGGTCTGCTCCTGCTCCCATCTTCTATGTTTCTATGATTCACTGCTCCGACACAGGTTGCGCTGTGCCCTCCCACAGAGCTTTTAATCAGTGAAATCTCTCAAATCAGGAAAACTGACAAACACTTGGTTCTTCCGCAGTAATAATGTTGTAAAATTCACCACTAAAAGTTAGACACAAAGGGATGAGGTGTAACTGGGGTTTCAACAGCATATTTAACTGCTAAACAATGGCTATGGCCCTGAAAAACTAATTTTAATTTTGTATAGCGTCTATTTTAGATTCATCCATTTTAATAAAAATTTACATTTAGAAGAAACTTTAAAAAAAAAAATTCAAGTTTGCCTTTTCCCCGTGAGAGCCCGAATCTTTGTTTTGCTCTGTCTAACATTTTTTAAGTCAGAATTAAGAGCTTACTCACATCTTTGTTCACTGTCTGTGAGAATTCTGCGTTTTAATTGGCTGCTTAAACAGCTTGTTGACGTCACATCAGCTCACACTAAGGGATCCCCACTAAACTCCATTGATTTGAACCACACGCTGAAAACCCAAACTTCTTGACACAGACATCGCGAGATCTTTGTGCGAAGCTTACTTCGGGGTCAGCGGCGAATGCCTTTGCTTCGCCGTTGACATCCAATTCCGGGCCAATAAAGCATTTCCCAGCCATAGAACAGTGTTTAGAGGCTCCAGACTCATTTCCACCTTGGTCATGAGGTTTCTAATAGCCTCTTCCCCCCCCCCCGACATCTTAGTCTAACTCCACGGGAAAATTGGTCCAACTGTGGCTAACAAGAGAAGTTAAAGATAGCATTAGATTAAAGGAAGAGGCTTATAATGTAGCCAAAAAGAGTAGTAAGCCTGAGGTTGGGACGATTTTAGAATTCAGCAAAGGAGGGCCAAGAAATTGATGGAGAGAAAAGAGAATATGAGTAAACTAGCAAGAGGCATAAAAACAGATTGTAAAAGCTTCCATGTAAAAAGGAAGAGATCAGCAAAAGTAAACGAGGGTCTCTTACAGGCAGAGACAGAAGAAATTATAATGGGGAATAAGGAAATGGCAGAGATTTTAAACAAATACTTTGTATCTGTCTTCACGGAAGACGACACACAAAAAATTCCGGAAATAGTGGGGAACCAAGGGTTTAGTGAGAATGAGGAACTGAAAGAAATTAGTATTAGAATAGAAATAGTATTGGAGAAATTAAGGGCACTAAAAGCCGACATATCCGCTAGACCTGATGGCCTGCATCCTGGGGTTTTAAAAGAGATGGCTACAGAGATGGTGGATGCATTGGTTTTGATCTTCCAGAATTTCCTAGATTCTAGAACGGTCTTCGCGGATTGGAAGGTAGCAAATGTAAAAAGAGAGGGAGAGAGAAAACAGGGAATTATAGACCAGTTAGCCTGATATGCTGTATGTAGTAAGGAAAATGCTAGAATCAATTATCAGGGGCATGGTAACAGGACACTTAGAAAATCATAATCTGATTGGGTCGAGTCAACACTGATTTATGAAAGGGAAATCATGTTTGACAAGTCTATTAAGAGTTTTTTGAGGCTTTAACTAGCAGGGTAGATAAACGGGAACCAGTGGAGATGGTGTATTTGCATTGTCAGAAAGTATTCAATAAGGTGCCACACAAGAGGTTATTACACAAAATTAGGGCTCATGGGTTTGGGGGTAATGGATTGAGGATTGGTTAACGGACAGAAAACAGAGAGTAGGAATAAATGGGTCTTTTTCGGGTTGGCAGGCTGTAACTAGTGGGGTACTGCAATGATCAGTGCTTGGGCCTCAGCTTTTCGCAATCTATATCAATTGCAAATTGATAAGGGGACCAAGCGTAATGTATCCAGGTTTGATGACGATACAAATCTAGGTGGGAAAGTAAGTTGTGAGGAGGATGCAAAGGGATATACAGGTAGATAGGTTAGGCGGATGGAATATAATGTGGAGAAATGTGAAGTTACCCAGTTTGGCAGGAAAAATAGAAAAGCAGAATATTTTTCATTTGACCGAGTGTGGCATCAAGGAGCCCTAGTAAAACTGAAGTCGATGGGAATCGGGGGGGGGGGGGGGGGGAAACACTCAACTGGCTGGAGTCATACCTAGCACAAAGGAAGATGGTTGTGGTGTTTGAAAGTCAATCATCACAGCCCCAGGACATCGCTGCAGGAGTTCCTCAGGGCAGTGTCCTAGGCCCAACCATCTTCAGCTGCTTCATCAATGACCTTCCCTCCAACATAAGGTCAGAAATGGGGAAGTTTGCTGATGATTGCAGTGTTCAGCGCCATTCACAACTTCTCAGATAATGAAGCAGTCCATGCCCGCATGCAACAAGACCTGGACGACATTCAGGCTTGGGCTGATGAGTGGCAGGTAACATTCGCGCCACAGAAGTGCCAGGCAATGACTATCTCCAACAAGCGAGAGTCTAACCCCCTCCCCTTGACATTCAATGGCATTACTATCGCCGAATCCTCCACCATCAACATTCTGGGGGTCACCATTAACCAGAAACTTAAATGGACCAGCCACATAAATACTGTGGCAACAAGAGCAGGTCAGAGGCTAGGTATTCTGTGGCGAGTATCTCACCTCCTGACTCCCCAAAGCCTTTCCACCATCTACAAGGCACAAGTAAGGAGTCTGATGGAATACTCTCCACTTGCCTGGATGAGTGCAGCTCCAACAACACTCAAGAAGCTCGACACCATCCAGGACAAAGCAGCCATCCATCCAGCACTCCATCCATCACCGGTGTACCGTGGCTGCAGTGTGTACCATCTACAAGATGCACTGCAGCAACTCGCCAAGGCTTCTTCAGCAGCACCTCCCAAACCCGCGACCTCTTCCACCTAGAAGGACAGGGCAGCAGGCGCATGGGAACACCACCACCTCCAAGTTCCCCTCCAAGTCACACACCATCCTGACTTAGAAGTATATCGCCGATCCTTCATCATCGCTGGGTCAAAATCCTGGAACTAGCCACCTAACAGCACTGTGGGAGTACCTTCACCACACGGACTGCAGCAGTTCAAGAAGGCAGCTCACTACCACCTTCTCAAGGACAATTAGGGATGGGCAATAAATGCTGGCCTTGCCAGCGACGCCCACATCCCATAAAAACAAATAATAAACATAACTCCAGCTCCTTTTTCTTATTTTCTTACGTTCTTATGACCAGGTGTTGGACCATTCTCAAAGGAAATGTAAACACATTGTAAATGCCAGGGTGATCTTTCAGAGTTTGGCAGCAAAACAAGGCCAATAGATATGTGGAAACTAGGCCTCCCCACCAATGGAGAGTTTAACCTATCCCTTTCCGAGAATTGACAGTGAAGGTCGTCACTGGGTACAAATATTGACAAAATGGATCATACTCCAATCACTCATTTTTGTTCCTTTTTATGAAAGCAGGTAAGTCTCCACAGTAGAGCATGAAAAATAAATTGCAGTTCAACTCCACCTTCATAAAAAGGATGGATATAGTAACAGACAAGTACCTACATGAAAATACTGATTTCATGGCTTCAGATATCTATCCTTTGGGAGCTTTCTAGGTGGTCGTGGAAGAGATTATAAGCTGGACTTCAGCCAAAAAAAAGCAGAGATGCCTCCGATCCACCAGTTGCAGATGCAGCACAAAATTTCCCATTTGTTGGAAATACTCAGAGCTAATAAAGACTACACAGAATTATAGAATTTACAGCACAGTACCAGACCATTTGGCCCAACTGGTCTGTGTCAATGTTTTTTTTTTTTTATTGATGGGATGTGGGCGTCGCTGGCTGGCTACGCCTGCATTTAGTGCCCATCCCTAATTGCCCTCGAGAAGATGGTGGTGAGCTGCCTTCTTGAACCGCTGCAGTCCATATGGTGTAGGTACACCCATAATGCTGTTAGGAAGGGAGTTCCAGGATTTTGGCCCAGCGACAGTGAAGGAACGGTGATACAGGTCCAAGTCAGGATGGTGTGTGGCTTGGAGGGGAACTTGTAGGTGGTGTCCTTCTAAGTGGTAGAGGTCGCGGGTTTGGAAGGTGCTGTTGAAGGAGCTTTGGCGAGTTGCTGCCGTGCATCTTGTAGATGGTACACACTGCAGCCACAGTGCACCGGTGGTGGAGGGAGTGAATGTTGAAGGTGGTGGATGGAGTGCCAATCAAGCGGGCTGCTTTATCCTGAATGGTGTCGAGCTTCTTGAGTGTTGTTGGAGCTGCACTCATCCAGGCAAGTGGAGAGTATTCCATCACACTCCTGACTTGTGCCTTGTCGATGGTGGAAAGGCTTTGGGGAGTCAGGAGGTGAGACACTCGCCGCAGAATTCCCAGCCTCTGGCCTGCTCTTGTAGCCACAGTATTTATATGGCTGGTCCAGTTCAGTTTCTGATCAATGGTAACCCCCAGGATGTTGATAGTGGGGGATTCAGCGATGGTAATGCCATTGAATGTCAAGGGGAGATGGTTAGAGTCTCGCTTGTTGGAGATGGTCATTGCCTGGCACTTGTGTGGTGCGAATGTTACTTGCCACTTGTCAGCCCAAGTCTGAATGTTGTCCAGGTCTTGCTGCATATGGACACGGACTGCGTCAGTATCTGACGAGTCTCGAATGGTGCTGAACAGTGTGCAATCATCAGCAAACATCCCCACTTCTGACCTTATGATGGAGGGAAGGTCATTGATGAAACAGCTGAAGATGGTTGGGCCTAGGACACCGCCCTAAGGAACTCCTGCAGTGATGTCATGTGATTGAGATGAATGACCGCCAACAACCACAGCCAACTTCCTTTGTGCTAGGTATGATTTATGGTACCCACTCCTCTTCATTTAATCTAATCAGCATATCCTTCTATTACTTTCTCCATCATGTGCTTTTCCAGCTTCCCCTTAAGTGCATCTATACTATTCGCCTCAACCACTCCCTGTGGTAGCGTGTTCTCCTGAATTCCCTGTTGTATTTATGGCGCCCAGTTTTGGTCTCCCGCACAAGTGGAAACATCTTCTCTATGTCTACCCTATCAAACCCCTTCATAATATTAAAAGACCTCTATTGGGTCATTCCTCATCCTTCTCTTTTCTGGAGAAAAGGCCCAGCCGTTCAGCCTTTCCTGATAAGTATAACCTCTCAGTCCTGGTTTCATCCTTGTAAATCTTTTTTGCACCTTCTCCAGTGCCTCTATGTACTTACTTTAATTACAGAGACCAGAACTGAGCACTGTACTGTGTGTGGTCTAACTAAGATTCTATATAAGTTTTAACATAACTTCTCTGCTTTTCAATTCTATCCTGCTAGAAATGAACACCAGTGCTTGGTTTGCTTTTTTTTTTAAATGGCCTTATGTGTCACTAGTTTTAGTGATTTGTGTATCCGTACAACCTATACCCTTTTGCTCTTAGAGTCATAAGCCTAGAAATTGGGTTGGTAGCGCCGGCGCTGAGCGCCTAAAGAGACCTAGAATTGGGGCGAAGCCCTATGTTGGGGCGAGCGCCATGAGGATAGCGCCAACTCAGATATTGACTATACATTTAGCGCCTGCGCTAAGTGTTTGCGCGTGCCCGCGAGCACAAGCAGCTCATGACGTCATTTCAGTGTGCAACGCCTTTTAGGAGCGCCTGAGCGCATATTGGGTGGCGCCCGGAGCCTTAGCGCCCAGCGCTATTAGTGACAGTTCGAGGGAGGGCTAACAGACCCTTCTCGGAGTAGGGCGGCGCTATTTAAAGGGGACAGCTCTAGTGCAGAATCTTCTGCCTCTTGGCCTGCTCATTGCGATCGCTGCCAGAGAGAGTTGGCGAGCTAATGTGGAGCGGAGTTCTGGGAATTTAGCTTTACAGTACTTGGGACCTTCAACCCTGTCCGAAGCACTTGCAGCACTACACCTAAAAGCCTTTTGACCAACTGGCATCGGAATGGGAGCTTGTTTGGAGGGCGACGGCCTCATCGCCCAACACTGTGAAGGGGCAGAGAGACGGCGGGAGAGAGGGCCGGGATTGGCCAGAATGAGATGGGGCAATGGAGGTCGGCCAATCCGACGGGATGCTGCGAGGGTCTTTAGGCAGCCTTGACATGTCGGAGGAGCAGTGTTTGCGAAGGCTCCGAATCTGGAGGGACATTGTTACTGATCTGTGCCACCTGCTTGGTCAGGATCTGCAGCCGCGTGAACGCTGCAGAACCCCTCTGTCCGTTATGGCTAAACTGACTGATGGCCTCCATTTTTAAGGCAATGAATCCTTTCAGTCAGCCATTGGGGACAATGCGACTGTCGCTCAGGCTGCAGTCCGCTGTTGCATCCGGCAAGTGACAGATGCCCTTTATAGGCGAACGCGTCAATTCATTACCTTCCCTCGGACCCTGCACAAGCAGGCGGAGGAGGAGGAGTATGAGGAGGAGGAGGGGGAGGAGGAAGAGCAGGCGGAGGAGGAGGAGGAAGATGGAAGGGCTGCTGAAAGTGGAAGGTCCATACGTCAGAGGCTCCATTGGACTCGTGTCGACACCCCTGTGGCGGAATGATGAGAGTCTTAACTCATGCGCACTTTGGATGTTTGAGGGCCTCTGAATGCCAGCATCACTGAAAGTAGTCACATGCACCATGCAACATTGAAACTTCTGTTTATTGACACAAGTGTCTTTCATTACAGCTAAACAACGTAATGTGAGCACAAACCATAACTTTCAAAATAACTTAACTGTTCGGCCAAGCCGCAAAACTCAACAAACCTCAGCAAATATAACAGGTGAGGGTGTCCTTGATTTTGGACAAACGTCTCAGCACCTCCCTCTACAACTGGCCCCTTGAGGGAGAACGACTTCTCTTCTGCGCCCAGCCCCTTCCCTCCCTGCTGCTCCTACGTAATTGGACCCCAGTGGCGGGCTCAAGGCTGGGGGACGCCTCCTGGCTGTCTGGAAGCGCAGAAGCCCCTGAGGGACGGCCTGGCCGACCTCTGGGCTTGGAGGGTGCGGACGCAGGATGCTTGCTGTGACCATGGCTGGAAGCAGTGTGGCCTGCAGGTGGTAGCAGCTGCAATGCAGGCGTCCCAGCGCTGGCATGTGCAATGCTCTCCTGCCGAGAGACGACACCTGCACCATGGTCGGACGACACACTGGCTATCTGAGGGGAGCGGCTCGGCTCATCCGCCACAATCGCATGCTCCACTGATTCCTGGCCTTGTACGGGAGTGGAAGGGCCCGGGGTGATCCTATCTGATGCAGAGAGGGTGGCTGCAGTGAGAGATCGCGTTGCATCAATCTGGCTGTGGAGGAGCCCAGCAAGTGACTGCGTGGCAACAGTGAGGACCTGTGTGCCAGGTGCCTGTGCTTCAGAGAAGGTCTGGACAGTTCTTCCCATGGCTTCGGACAAGGCAGGTGCCGACCGCTCCACTGCCTCGGACAAGCCCTGCACAGACCTTTCCAGGGATTGTCCGAAGCCCTGAACAGTCCTTTCCATTGCCGACTCAAAGCCGTGGACAGTCCTCTCCATTGTTGGGCTGAAGCCCTGGATAGTCCTGTCCATTGTGGCCCCGAAGCCCTTGATAGACCTGTCCATAGTTTCCCCGAACAACTGGAGAGTCCTCTCCATTGTTGCCCCAAAGCCCTGCAGAGTCCTCTCCATTGTTGCCCCGAAGTCCAAATTACTCCTAGCCAATGAATCTATTGACTCAGGCATCTTCTCCACTGCAGCCATCAGCTCCATGTGTCTGACCCGGGCCTGTTTGCTCATCTCAGCCAGGCGACGGACCTCATCTGCACTCTGTGAAGCAGTCATGATGACCTGCCTTGCCCTGCGGGGAGACGGTGGCCAAACTTGCCTATCCCCCGTGCGTTGCTGCATGCCGCTTGGTCCGGCAACTGGTTCATCCTCAGAGCCACCCCCCCTCCCCTCCAGGGGACTACTATCCCCAGTCTGCAGATGTCTCAGCTCCCCGGATTCTGCAGCGGCTGGTCCGGATTCCTCCTGGTCCTCGCCTCCAGTGGCACTGGCACTGGCAGCTTCAGCGCGTTGAGCCCGAGTTGGTGCTGCTTCATCTGAAAGTGGGAGGTGGAAGAGTGGCTTTAGCAAAAGGACAGCTTTGCTGAAAGGCATGCCAGATTGCGGCAAGGCTCTGACATGGCTGCACACTGAGGATGCATGCTGGCGGGGGGACCAAGTGGAAGGCAACAGGTGAAAAAGGTGAGAGTCTTACCCTCGCTGTCGGTAATGGGGTTGGCAGATGCAGTGGTCACAGGACCAGACAGACGTCCTCCAAGTATCTGGTGCACTCTCTCCTCCAGATCCGTGAGAGTGACCACTTCTGCAGGTCCGCCACCGGTTCGACGCTGCTCCTTTCGAATCATCGCCAGCTTGGACTGCAGGGGAAAGAAGGGGAGGTTCTGTTACACGATGCCTTGAGACCTCATCGCATGCCCCCCATGGTGCAAGAGCCCTTACATGTGGCCTTGAGACATCTGTCCATGTGTGTGCCCAGAAAGGGCCATGGGTGCATACTGACAGATGGCCATTGGCGCATCATTGCAGCAGGGTGCCCGAAGTCAGCTGCAGATGGAGGGAAGCACAAGTTTGGTAAACCATCACTTACCTTAACGATCCGTGTGAGTTCATTGAATTTCTTCCTGCACTGAACAGGGGTCCTGGTCGCCATACTGCTGGAGTTCACCCTCACAGCAACCTCCCTCCAAGATCGTCGATAAGCCTTCTGATTCGGCCTCTTGCCATTATCCGGATACAGGACCTCTCGACGGTGTTCAACTGCAGCCACCAAGTGGTCCAGAGCCTCAGTGCTGAAGCGCTCTGCTCTCTGCCTAACCTTCTCCATGATGAACAAGTTTGTACCGTCAGACAAGGGCGAGCGCCGAATCTGACGCCTACAGGGCGTTGAAGCTCAGGCTGACTGACCCACCCCTTTAAGAGCCGGCCGGCGCCTGGAGGTCTCGTGCTTTCCCGTAATTGAGTTCACCTGCGCTGCGCCCGTCCGTGTCGAAATTGAGTAGCGCCTGACCTTTTGCGCCTTAAGAGCACAGTGCAACGGCTGATTTAGCGCCTCAATCCCCTTTGGGGGCGATGCAACCCAATATCGCGCCAGGCGGCGATAAGTTTCGTCTGGCTATAAACTTTGTGCATCGCCAGTTCGAACGCCTCAAGCGGGGCTATACCCAATTTCTAGGCCATAGAGTCATAACGGCACAGAAGGAGGCCATGCGGCCCATCGAGTCCGTGCTGGCTCTCTGTAGAGCAATCCAGTCAGTCCCATTCCCCCGCTCTATACCCGAAGCCCTGCAAGTTTATTTCCCTCAAGTGCCTATCCAGTCTCCCCTTGAAAACACCAAGTGTCTCCGCTTCCACCATTTCCGTCGGCAGCGAATTCCAGGTCATCACCACTCGCTGCATAAAAAAGCTTTTCCTCACATCCCCCCTGTATCTCTTACCCAAAATCTTAAATCTGTGTCCCCTAGTCCTTGTACCATCAACTAGTGGGAACAGCTTTTCCGTCGAGCCTATCCAAACCCGTCATAATCTTATACACCTCTATCAAATCACCCTTCAACCTCCTTTGCTCTAATGGAAACAAATCCAGCTTCTCCAACCTGTCCTTGTAGCCAAGATCCCCCATCCCCGGAACCATTCTGGTAAATCTCCTCTGCACCCTCTCAAGCACCTTCACATCCTTCCTAAAGTGGTGACCAGAACTGGATGCAATGCTCTAGTTGTGGCCTAACCAGCGCTTTATAAAGGTTCAGCATAACTTCTCTACTTTTGTACTCAATACCTCTATTTATGAAGCCCAAGATCCCATATGCTTTGTTAACCACTCTCTCAATATGTCCTGCTACCTTCAGGGACCTATGCACATTAAATCCCAGGTTCCTCTGACCCTTCACACTCTTTAAAACTGTGCCATTAAGTGTATATTGCCTCTCCCTGTTCCTTCTGCCAAAATGCATCACCTCACATTTCTCTGTATTAAATTCCATCTGCCACTTGTCTGCCCATACTGCTAACCTTTCTATGTTCTGTTGCAGTCGATTGGTATCATCCTCACTGTTTGCCACACCCCCAAGCTTGGTGTCATCAGCAAATTTAGAAATTCTACTCTGTATTCCAATATCCAGGTCATTTATATATACCAAAAAAAGCAGTGGCCCCAGCACTGACCCTTGGGGAACACCACTGTCTACCATCCTCCAGTCTGAAAAACAGTAATTTACCACAACTCGCTGTTTTCTGTCCTTAAGCCAATTCCTTATCCAAGCTGCCACTGACCCACCTATTCCATGAGCCTCAATTTTGTTAACCAGCCTTCTATGTGGTACTTTGTCAAACGCCTTCCTAAAATCCATGTCGACAACATCCATTGCATTCCCTTCATCAATCCTCCCTGTTACTTCATCAAAAAATTCAATTAGATTAGTCAAACACGATCTGCCTTTTACAAATCCATGTTGGCTCTCCTTAATGAGCTTAAACCTCTCCAAGTGCCGGTTAACTTTTTCCTTGATTATTGTTTCTAAAACTTTACCCACCACTGATGTCAAACAGACCGGCTTGTAGTTACTAGGATTGTCCTTATACCCTTTCTTGAACAACAGTGTCACATTTGCCACTTTCCAATCCTCAGGCACCTCCCCCACATCTAGGGAAGATTGGAAAATTATGACAAGCTTCCGCTATTTCCTCCCCCAATTCCCTTAGTAACCTGGGATGCAAGCCATCTGGACCAGGCGACTTTTCCACTCAAAGCATACCCAGCCTTTCTAGTACATCCTGTCTATTAATTTTCACCCTTTCCGTTGCTTCTACCTTTTCCACTTCTACCGATATTTTGTCAGCATCCACCTCCTTAGTAAACACCGATACAAAGTACTCATTGAGTATTCTAGCCCATTTAGATGCTTAATATCCAAGCAGTATGTGGCCTCCTTATTCTTCCTACCTTTAAATGGTGAGAAACTTTTAAATGTTGATGTTCAGAGAGATTTAGGTGTCCTCGTACAGAAAACACAAAGTTAGCATGCAGGTACAGCAAGCAATTAGGAAGGCAAATGGCATGTTGGCCTTTATTGCAAGGGGGTGGGAGTACAAGAGTAAGGAAGTCTTACTACAGTTGTATAGGGCTTTGGTGAGACCACATCTGGAGTACTGTGTACAGTTTTGGTCTCCTTACCTAAGGAAGGATATACTTGCCTTAGAGGTGATGCAATGAAGGTTCACTAGATTGATCCCTAGGATGAGAGGGCTGTCCTAGGAGAGATTGAGTAGATTGGGCCTATACTCTCTGGAGTTTAGAAGAATGAGAGGTGATCTCATTGAAACATAAGATACTGAGGGGGATTGATGGGGTAGATGCGGAGAGGTTTTTTCCCCCCAGTTGGAGAGTCTAGAATGAGGGGTTACGGATAAGGGGTCGGCCATTTAAAACTGAGATGAGGAGAAATTTCTTCACTCAGAGGGTTGTGAATCTTTGGAATTCTCTACCCCAAAGGGCTGTTGGATGCTGAGTCGTTGAGTATATTCAAGGCTGAGATAGATAGATTTTTGGACTCTAGGGAAATCAAGGGATATGGGGATCGGGCGTGTTAAGTTCCAGGGTTCTCAAAATTCCCGCACTCCCCAAATTATGGATCAAAGGACCCTGTTTGGACAAGTTATTAAAAACAGGGTACCCAAAATGGCTTCTGCAGCCTCGTGACCAAACCGACAGGATTTTAAAAGCAGGGCTCTGCAGACAAGCAGACCCGGAGACGAAACTTAAAATGCAGGAATCTGTGAAAAGGACTCTCTGGAGCCAGCCAAACAAAGTAAACACCAAATACGCATTCATTCGACTTGAATCAAATCAAGCTAGAATGGGCCTATAATCGTGGCCATTAGGTTTCTGCATGTTTAATCGGTAACAGCTCACAGTAGCCATCAAGTCAGGATGGGGACAATTAGGTCTTATCCCTGACAAACAACCAGGACATCGGGGTCATTAGACCCGGAGACAACCACTCCAAAAGTCGTTAAAGTAAATGGTTGTAATCATTTAAAACAAGCCCGCCAAAAGTTAAACAATGGACTGACCTGATTTGGCACGCAGATAAGCAGTTGAAGAACGGGTATAATTTTAGGCCCATCAGTAGCAATCTCTCTCTTGACTCTTGCTCTGGCCTCTCATCGTTTGGTTTTTGGCCTGCTGCCGCTCGTTCTCGTGCCCTGGCCTCGTGGCAGGCTCTCTTCTCGCTCCCCGCACCGCTCAACAACCAAGGACAATCATTACACCGGGGCCAAATGCGGGAGGAGAACGAGACCCGAGTTCAAAGCCACACAGTACACACAGGCCACAAACGGGCAAACGAGACGATACGAAGAAGAAGGTACACCGATAAAAGCAGAGCAGGGCAGTGAAAGACGCATTGGTAAAAACCAAATGCCTAGTTATAAGCTGGCGTTTGGTGAATAAATTGGCAGTGCATGCATGGACAGTGAGAATAAGCTGGTGTTTGTCACATGGACAGTGCGAATAAGCTGGCGTTCGAAGAGTGGGTGACAGCGCCCGTGACGAATAAACTGGCGTTCGAAGCTTGGGTAGTGAAATCATTCAGACGATAAAAATCGCCAATCGACCCTCAACCATAACATTACCGCCGCCGACCGCCCGAGGGAGAAGAAAACCCATCGTGACGAGACGACAACGGTAGCTGAGGAAAAGAAGGGTACCGCGCATCAACAACTTCAGCGCCGTGCCCTGAGACCACGTGGCGACGGGATACCCTAAAGGACAGCCCAGAACGGACCCCAAAACTCACAACCATTAAAGCAACAGGTTTTGGATTGGTGAGCATGAATTCCTGGCCCCTCATAGCTTAATCTAGTTAGGTATAGGGGGTGGGATAAGGATAAGGGGATTGTTAATGTAGTTGTTTTCCCTTGATGTGCTGTGTGTTCCCCATTCCCATATAAGTGTAATTGTTTATGCCTGTATTTTCATACCAGTAATTTTCATAAGATTGTTGTATTCTGTTTTTAATAAAATCTTGGCTTCCTTACACCAAGCCACTTGTTTACTCGATTTTCTGTATCACCGCCTGTACCTAAGCCAGGGGTGTGGGAGCGATTCGAACTGCTCAGAAGACAGTCAGAGGTGAAGCTGACTGGGCGCACACGCCACCCCCCTACAGAAATAGCGACCGCGGCAGGACTCCGGCAAAAGGGGTGCGATACAGTAGACAATGGTTCGGATGAGCAAACCATGATGGAGGAAAGGATTTCTGATTATGTGTTTAGCAAGGTGAATATCACAAGGAAGTGGATCACCACTCTGTTAAGGGCTGGGCAGCTAAGTGGACAGAGGGGAAGGAACACAAGAAGTCCTTAGAGAAGGCAGTCTGGCTGATGTGTTTCAAAAAGCAGGTCCAGCTTTTGGACAGGCTCGTTGCAGCACAGGCAGCCGAGTTAAAGGAGTCAGCCCTGGAGATCCAGAATAAGGCTCTAGCAGGGGAGAAGTTACTGGTAGCATTGCAGGCCCTGAATCAGGAGAGGTTGCATTTAATCGGTGAACACAAGGCCAAGTTGGAATACCTACAGTGCCAAGTCACCGAAGCCAAGGGTAATGAGTTAAGGTTGTGGGAAAAGAATGCCCGCCTAGCAAGGCAAGTTAGAGAACAGGAGGAGAAAGTAAAAGAGGTAAAGGCAGCTTACAAGTTAGCGAGCGAACAGGGGTTTGAAGATGCAGATCATGGCCCCTGCAAGGAGCAGATAGAAAATCTGAGCTTGGCCCTGAGGAAGGCAAAAGGCATGGTGCGCCTCATAAGCCCAAAGGCAGGCCAGGTGGATTTTATGGGGAACGAGGGGAGAACGGTTCAAACATCACTGGTAGTGCCCAGGGACGACCCGGTTGAGGAACAGGAGGTCTCACAACCACCACCCGTAGGGCCAGGTTTCAGCGAGGTCTGGCAGCAAAGGGGGGTGGAGTCAGAGGTGGGAGCAGAGGTGGAGCAGCCCCCGCCAGAGAGGCTGGAGCCGGGACCGATGTGCCCAGCCCGGCATCGGAGGTTCGGCCCACCCGTCAATGGCGACGATGAGGGACCACTCCAAAACCAGTTCGTATTGCCCTATAGCACCCAACAGCTTAGGGCTATGGTGAGCCATATCCCGAAGCTCTCCGAAAAAGGGGACCCCTCGATCCACTTCAGGGAAGTAGAGCAGGCAGCCAGCGTCAACGACTGCGACGGTGCTGAGCAGGCCAAAATGCTGCTATTCTCCCTGGAGAGTAGGCTCCTCCAATCCCTCTCTGACGAGTGTAAGAAGGGGCAGTGCAGGTATGAGGAGCTCAGGGATGAAGTTCTGGAGGCCATGGGGATGAATGAGGGAAGTCCTTTCTCCCGTGTGGAGAAGACGGTGCAGCTTGCAGGGGAAACCCCGAAAGCCTTCGCGGACAGGTTATGGCTGGTGTACCAGAGCGCCTGTCCGAGGGCACCTAACCGGGCGTTCCTGAACGGGGATCCACTGGCCCACTGGCTCCGTTGCCTGGTGGCAAACAGCTTGCCACAGGTCCGGGCCAAGGCGGAAGTCTGGTTCGACCCCAAGAATCCCCAGACCACCGAACTTAGGGTGATCAGACAGTTGACCCTAGCCTACAAGAACGGTAGGGGAACCTATGCACACCCACCCAAGGGGAAGGTGCAGGAGGTAAAACCCGGACAGGGTAGGAAAGAGTGGCATCAGGAAGGGAATAACCCCCCCAACACAAAGACGAATTGTTACGGGTGTGGGAAGGATGGTCATTGGCGGAGGGAGTGCAAAAACCCTTGGAAAGACAACAAGGGAAAGAATTCCACAGCCCCAGCCCAAAAGACAGAGGCAGGAATCCCTCCCGCAGCGGTCGAGTCATTCTTGGACACCATGAGGTCCTTATTGACTGGCCACAGGAGAGTAGTACCGCTACCGGTGCTCTGACCCCCATCAGCCCCATCCAACCCACAGCCATGACTAGAGCCAGCGCAGCCTGTTTACCTGTGTTCCCTTCGATACGATGAATGGAAGAGACCCCTTGTGGAGATGGAGGTGCAAAAGGTGAAGGGGACCTATCTGTTGGACACGGGGGCATCATGCACCGTGGTCCATTCAGCTAACCCCACCACCTCGCCTCTATCTAACGGGGTCCCATACAGTCAATGGGTTTGAGGTCAGCGTAGACGGGGACCCCATGGCCCGACCACAGAAACAGTATAACTTCCCCAGGGAAGTGGAGCCAGACATGGAAGCAGCCATGTCCTCCTTAGTACAGCAGGGGGTTCTGAGACCGATAGCCACCCACGTAAACTCTCCATTGTGGCCGGTTAGAAAGCCGGACAATTCCTGGAGGGCCATGGTGGACTATCGAGTGCTCAACAACAACATCCCAGCCTGTGCACCCACGGTAGCAGCAGTTGCCGACCTGATAGGAAGTATCCCAGCATCCGCGACCACTTTCACGGTGCTGGATATTTCCAACGGGTTTTGGTCCATCCCTTTAAGGAGGATCAGTACAAGTTTGCCTTTACGTTTAAAGGGCAACAGTACACGTGGAACTGCTTGCATCAGAGCTTCCACAACAGCCCCAGCATTTTCCATCAGTGCATGGCAAACAGTTTAAAGGATTTCAGTCAGCCCAGACAGTTGGTATAATATGTGGATGACCTGCTTCTCTTCACCGATTCGAAAGAGGAGCATGGCCCACTATTGGCCGAACTGCTAGAGCTGCTAGGGCAGAAGGGTTTCAAAGTAAACCCCAAGAAAGCGCAGATCGGCCAGCAGGAGGTGAAATTCCTAGGCCTGACCGTACGCACTGGAGAAAGGGCCATAGATAAGGCTAGGAGGGAGGCGGTACAGGAGTTACCCATCCCCAACACAGTTACGGGTGTGAGGTCATTTCTAGGGCTAACCGGGTACTGCAGAGACTTCATTGAAGACTATGCAGCCACAGCAGCCCCTCTGCTCCGACTCCTACACAAGGGAGTGGAGTGGGTTTGGGATGAGGGTTGCCAGGCAGCATTTGTCAGGCTCAAGAAGGACTTGCAGACCGCACCAGCTCTAGGGCCCATAGATGGGGGGAGAGAGTTTTTCCTGGAGGTAGCAGCCAGCGGGGATAGCCGGAGTGCTGTGCTGCTCCAAGAGCGGCACGGCAGGCTGAGGCTGGTGGTCTACTCCTCCAGGATACTCACGGATGTGGAGAGGAGCTACTCCAACTGTGAGCGGCACCTCTTGGCCACACATTGGGCTGTGAAGAGATCACTGATCTTCACAGGCGCCTCTCCCATCACCCTCCTCACCCATCACACACCCACCCAGATGCTTCTGGATGGGAGGATCAAGGATGGAACAGTGAGCAGTGCCCGCAGGACCCTACTCCTCTCACAGGTGGATCTTAAGGTGAAGGGTCTCTGCGAGCCAAAGCTCGCAGCCATCCTGGTATATCCTGGAACAGCCCACCGATGTTCCATTGAAGGGGTTTGGGAAGTGAACATAGGTTTACGGGCCGGGATACATCCCACGGGCCGCGAGATCTATGTAGACGGTTCCAGCACGGTATCTGCTGTGGAGTTTATGACCCAGCGGCAAACATTGCCCTGGCAATTAAGCTCCCCAGCACCATGAGCGCCCAGCAGGCTGAACTGCCCGTCGTTACACACCCCGAAATCTTCCCTACCCCATACACGATTTGCTCGGACAGCATGTTTACGTGCAATTCGTATACAGAGTACCTGGCCATCTGGTCCCGCTGCGGATACACCTCCGCTGATGGGAAACCCCTCACAGTAAAACCCCTGCTGGAAAAGATCCTAGCAGCAGTGGGGGAGGAAGGGGAGGTTTTCATCCACAAGGTGAAGGCCCATTCCTCCACAGAACCACGCAGCCAAGGCAACCAGCAGGCAGACCCGCTTGCCAAGGAGGGTGCCCGCACAGGCACTTTCTGGGACCCATATGGGTCCAGACCCATGGCAGCAGTCAGAGGTAGGGGCAGGACCCAAGGGAGTGCAGGGGTAGCTTTAGCCCCGGACCTTAAGACGGTCCAAGACCAAGACCCCATCCTCAAAGCAGTCCTCAGTGCAGTGACTGAGGGAAAAAGGGAAGAGGGTCCTTACGGCACAGCAACCCTCTCCATCAAAGAGGGCATGCTGTTCCGGGGGGGGGGGGGAAAACAGTGGGTTGTGCCGCAGCAACACCAGAGGGAATTCCTTCAACTGGCCCATGAGGGTTCAGGAGCGGGGCATCCCGGGCCTGAGACCACCTGGCAACTGCTATTATGGTGGCCAGGATTCAGGGAAGATGTCCGCGAGTTCTGCGCCGGCTGTCTGGTGTGCGCTGCTAATAACCCTGACCCCCACAAAAGGAAGGTACCTATGGGACATATCAGGAGGGTAGAGGGACCATGGCAGTCGATACACGTCGACTACATCGGGCCCCTGCCCACCGCCCAGGGAGGCTATAAGTACTGCCTAGTCCTGATAGATGTGTTCACGAAATGGGTAGAGGCCTTCCCCTGCAGAACAGCCACAGCTCTGGGTACTGCCAGGATCCTGGTCCGGGAGGTGTTCTCACGGCGGGGGCTACCACAGTATGTGGAGTCCGACCAAGGGAGTCACTTCACCGGACAGGTGATGCAGAATACCCTTATGCTGCTAGGCATCGAGGGGAAGTGGCACGTGGCCCACAACCCACAGTCATCAGGGATTGTGGAGAGAATGAATAGGACCCTAAAGGAAAGGTTGAGGAAGGAGACGGTGGACTCGCCCCAAAAATGGGCCGAGGTCCTACCGCTGGTTCTGATGGGGATCCGGGCCAGCCAGTTGAAAAGCACGGGGTACTCCCCGCACGAGCTGATGACTGGCAGGGTTATGCGGACCCCCACCCATGTACTAGCCCCGGTGCTCACAGAAGGTCAGCTCAGAGAGGTAAACCGGGACAGGTTCGCCCGAAACCTCTTCGAGCACCTCAAACAGGTCCACGAGCAGGCGGCTGGGAACATGGGAAAGCAGCATCGGAGTAACCAATTGCTGTTAGAACCCTGAAAACACCACGAGTGAGAGGTAGGAGATCAGGTCATGGTGAGGAACTATGCCCGAGTAGGGAGTCTGGAACCATTATACATGGGGCCCTACAACGTTGTAGACAAGGCCAGCCCCATGGTATACGCCGTTAAGATGCCTCGGCGTACCAAATGGTTCCATATTAATCAGTATAAACTGTTTAAACCCGAAAAGAGAAAACAGCCAGGTAGGGTCTGAGGATAGAGATCCTCAGCCTGCAGCGGGAACAAGGTCACAGACTGCGCAGGCAGGCGCTGTGGCTTGTTTAAGGGGAGGGGCCATCCTGCCCACCGATTGGGACACTCCCCCACTCTTCTGGGATCCAGATGAGGAGGGACCCGAGGGCGAAGACCCCACCCCTGACCCAGGTGCAGAGGAGGAGGGACCCGAGGGCGAAGACCCCGCCCCGGACCCAGGTTTGGGAACTGGGGGCGGAGACTCTCAGCCTGCAGCAACAGGCTGCGAAGAGTTACCTGCCCCTAGCCCAGGTTCGGGAGAGGTAAAGCCTCAGGAAGGAGATCCCCGGCCAGCGGCAGTGGTAAGCCCATGGACCGCACCGGAGGGGACGACGGTTCGGGTTAAAGGCCCACCAGCCAAGAAAGCTCCACCCGCCAAAGTCCTCAGAAGGTCCCCACGGACGCCCCAGCCCAGGAAACCCTGGTCACTGGCTCCCCATCTTAAAGGGGCAGCCTCCCGAGTCAAGGGTAAGTCCAAAGACAGAGGTCCCCAGCCAGCAGCCGCAGGCTGCGAGGGACCGGAAGTGCAGGACAGAGCGGCCACACTGAAGGGAGCGGTGTGCCGCAGCACTAACAGGGATTAGGCTGGCCGCCCGGAGACGGGCGGTGGATGTACATAGTTTAGGTATCTTTAAGTTTAGGTGTTTTTAAGTTAGGGTGTTTAGTTTAAGCTTAAGTAAGGTGATGGGTAGTTTTATATAAGTAATAATCTGCTAAGAGTGTGTGTATTGGAGTCGAGGTCGCGAGACCCGACTATGCTTCACCCAAGCCAGAGAATCTCTTGGGGACCTGGCTGTATATTTTTGTATCTGTTGCAGAAAGACTGTCAGGATGAAGGGGGGCGTAATCCCACTCGCCCTGATAGGACTGAGCATTGGAAAGAGAGGTGACGTGGAGGAATCCCACATCTATGGGTGCTCAGGAGATAGAGCACCGATAGCAAACGACGGAAGCGGCGAACGGGATGTGGAGAAGACCGCCGTCTACGTCCACGAGGAAAAGTGGCCAGGGTGGCTGGGGTCCAATTCGTCTCAGTACTCCAGCCAGACCGGGTTCACGTACGGGGAGGCCTCCCTCCTGTGCCCCAGGGTACAGGTCGTTACCACAAGGGTCAGCGTCACCGTAGGGAAGCGTGTATGTTTAATGTACAAGGGACAGATTCCTTTGGATAGGTGGTGGTGGCTCAGAAAGCTGAGCAAAAATATGAGAAACCCCGCAGTCGAGTGGGAACGGTTGGGGAACAATACCCACCGGACGATTACAGGAACTCACGGGGGACTAAGTGTGTGTTGGGACAAGTGGTGGAAACCGGATCAAGGGATTTATATCTGTATGCGGGGGTCAGAGAGGGTCTGCCCCACAGGTATATCCATCATTTTCCACCGGCAGTGGCAAGACGCCGGGGAGGGGATGAAGTGGGATACCAGCCTGAAGGCGTGCGTGGTCCCATACTCCCCGATCCCAGTCAATGTCACTGAGCTTGTGAACCGCCCCGGAAAGCCCCTGCCCACGACCCAGGCAGCGAGGACACACAGGGAAGGGTGCCCCGCCAACACCAAGGGACCAGGGAATGGGCTTGTACCGATCAGGTGCTGTACCAGGGGGTACACTACGTGGTAGCCTCTGTGATTTTAAATCTCACCGAGGTACACTTGCCGGGGTGGTACCCCAAAGAAACAGAGCAGCTATACCAGGCCCTATTAAAGGAGATGTTCAGGAAATTTTATGAGTTCGATTTCGCCAATGTCGACAAAACCGAACTGCACACCACACACCATGAGTTTTTGGGTAATACAGGGAGACAAAGAAGGGGAGCATGGAATGATGTTTTTACTGCGTTTAACACCGGGTCTTCTGTCATCAACAGTTTAGATGGCATAGAATTACAGACCCAGATCAATGGACGATATTAATGGACGAGAATAAGGTAGTGGGCTCGGAGTTGCATGAGGACCAGGCCATGACGGTCCATTTAAGAGAGATTATAGCCGAGCTGGAGAAGCACGCAAGGACTGTAAATGCCCTCATAAGAGAGGACAGAAATGCTTCTGACCAGGCTGCGCAGAACGAGGTGTGCGTGCTGTATGGGGCATGGTTGCTGGGTAAGGGCCGCAGTAATCTGGAGGATTTAAAACAGGGTTTAGTCCCCTCCTGGATCAGCAACAAGCACCTCGCAGCCCTCCATCCATTTGAGAATGCATTAAGCCCGTGCCAACTCCGGCTAGCTTCCGAAGCCTACCCGGTCCCAGTGGATTGTGGACGGTCCAACCACACCATTATGGGTATAGTAGTTAGGATGCCGGTCATGGGTAGGACAGCCCAACCCGCGCCGGTATACAGGGTTGAGAACATTGGAGTCATTCAAGGGGGTGCACACATTCGTTTCACAGTGGTCCCACCTTACGTCAAAGTGGGAGCACGCTATGACAGGTACTGACCTCTCAGGGTGCCGGAGCCGGGGAGCACACATAATCCTGTGTCCCCAGCACTTGAACGCCTATTCAAAACCACAGTGCGGGTTCAGAGCTGCTGGCGTGAAACCTATAAATTGTACCATGGAGGCAATGGCACAAGGCCATGTTTCCCCACAGGTAGCATATATAGGAGGTGGGACATATTGTGTCACCACAGGGGCGCCCCACTACCAGCATGGACAGCATAGCTGGTGTCTGGTAAGTGACAGCAGTTTCTGCTTTAAACCCGAGGCAGAAGTTCAAGTGGCCCAGGAACGAATTGTCCCCATTCCTGAACCCTCCACTGTTCACCTCGCTGTAAAGGAGAATTTTACCAATTTGCAAAAGTATGTAGTGCATTTCAGCTACGAAATTCCCCCTCTCCCAGAACACCTTACCAAAATACTCAAAGCCGTTATACTTTCACAGAAACATTTTTACACTCTGGAGCAGAAAACAGTAGAGATAGGGGCTAAGATATTGGACATTGTAGTTCCACCCTGGTGGGACATTTTCAATAGTATAGAGGTCCCTTCGTGGATCAGACTGGCTTCCCACATCCTCGTGGTTTGCCAGTTGGGGATAGTATTGTACCTAATATGCACTCAGTGCAAGGGAAAGGGTCAAATACTAGAATTCCGAAACCAAAGGACCTGGAAGGAACATTATGTTAAGGTGGAGGGAGATACACCTGTTTGAATTTGCTGTTTGTATCATTGATTAAAGATTGTTTTTTTATGTTCTTTTATTGTTTTTAATAAAGATGTTCAGCGTGCTGTTTGTAATAAAGATGATGCGTACCAAGTGGTGCAGGGGTGTCGGACCCCCTCCGTGCTTGAATGTGTGTAAACGACTGCAATTATTCTATGTATGCTTATGTATACTACATTTTTACAGAGTGGGAAATGCATGTGTCGTGGGTATCTTAGATAGGTAATTACAGGGGAAGGTTGACGATGGGGGGTCGGAAATTTTGCTCACCTCATCAGGATGATACTTAAAGCGAGTTTAGTATCAATGGGGGGGGGGGGGGGGGTGGGGAGTGTAAGTTCCAGGGTTCTCAAAATTCCCGCACTCCCCAAATTATGGATCAAGGGACCCTGTTTGGACAAGTTATTAAAAACAGGGTACCCAAAATGGCTTCTGCAGCCTCGTGACCAAACCGACAGGATTTTAAAAGCAGGGCTCTGCAGACAAGCAGACCCGGAGATGAAACTTAAAATGCAAGAATCTGTGAAAAGGACTCTCTGGAGCCAGCCAGACAAAGTAAACACAGAATACGCATTCATTCGACTTGAATCAAATCTAGAATGGGCCTATAATCGTGGCCATTAGGTTTCTGCAAGTTTAATCGGTAACTGCTCACAGTAGCCATCAAGTCAGGATGGGGACAATTAAGTCCTATCCATGACAAACAACCAGGACATCGGGGCCATTAAACCCGGAGACAACCACTCCAAAAGTCGTTAAATGGTTGTAATCATTTAAAACAAGCCCGCCAAAAGTTAAACAATGGACTGACCTGATTTGGCACGCAGATAAGCAGTTGAAGAATGGGTATAATTGTAGGCCCATCAGTAGCAATCTCTCTCTTGACTCTTGCTCTGGCCTCTCATCGTTTGGCTTTTGGCCTGCTGCCGCTCCTTCTTGTGCCCTGGCCTCGTGGCAGGCTCTCTTCTCGCTCCCCGCACCGCTCAACAACCAAGGACGCCCATTACACCGGGGCCAAATGCGGGAGGAGAACGAGACCCGAGTTCAAAGCCACACAGTACACACAGGCCACAAACGGGCAGACGAGACGAGACGAAGAAGGTGGTACACCAATAAAAGCAGAGAAGTGCAGCGAAAGACGCATTGGTAAAAACCAAACGCCTAGTTATAAGCTGGCATTTGGTGAATAAATTGGCAGTGCATGCATGGACAGTGAGAATAAGCTGGCGTTTGTCACATGGACAGTGCAAATAAGCTGGCGTTCGAACAGTGGGTGGCAGCACCCGTGACGAATAAACTGGTGTTCGAAGCTTGGGTAGTGAAATCATTCAGATGATAAAAATCGCCAATCGACCCTCAACCGTAACATTACCGCCAACGACCGCCCGAGGGAGAAGAAGAAGAAAACCCATCGTGACGAGACAACGACGGTAGCTGAGGAAAAGAAGGGTGCTTCACATCAACAACTTCAGCGCTGCGCCCTGAGACCACGTGGCGATGGGATACCCTAAAGGACAGCCCAGAACGGACCCCAAAACTCTCAACCATTAAAGCAACAGGTTTTGGATTGGTGAGCATGAATTCCTGGCCCCTCATAGCTTAATCTAGTTAGGTATAGGGGGTGGGATAAGGATAAGGGGATTGTTAATGTTGTTGTTTTCCCTCGATGTGCCGTGTGTTCCCCATTCCCATATAAGTGTAATTGTTTATGCCTGTATTTTCATACCAGTAATATTCATAAGATTGTTGTATTCTGTTTTTAATAAAATCTTGGTTTCCTTACACCAAGCCACTTGTCTATTCGATTTTCTGTATCGCCGCCTGTACCTAAGTCCGGTGTCTAGAATCCAGGGGTGTGGGAACGATTCGAACCGCTCAGAGGACAGTCAGAAGTGAAGCTGACTGGGCGCACACGCCACCCCCCTACAGGCGGGAAAGTGGAGTTGAGGTAGAAGATCGGCCATGATCTTATTGAATGGTGGAGCAGACTCGAAGGGCTGTTGATACGCTTATCAATTACTTCATAAAAGGTGATGAGTCGAAGAAGAGATGATGAGTCGAAAGAAGAGATGAATAAGGCTTTTATTAGCTAATAAAAGTTAAATGGCGACACCTGAGGAGCAACAACAGCAACGGATACAGCAGACATTGCTGAGAGCCCTCAGACCACCACGCCTGGACCTCGACCCTCAAGATGTGGGTGCATCAGCCAAGTTTGAACACTGGCTGAGCTGCTTTGAATCCTTCCTCGCAATCTCACAGGTTACAGAGGAGGATCACAAACTGAAAATTTTGACCGCCCAGGTGAGCCATCAAGTATATATGCTAATCCGGGACTCTAATACGTACGTGGCGGCCCTCGAGCTACTAAAAGGGCAATATACGCGCCCAGTGAACACAATTTACGCCCGACACCTCTTGGGATCCCGCAGGCAGCAACCGGGAGAATCGGTAGGGGCATTTGCACGGGCGCTACTGGCACTCTGCAGAGACTGCGATTGTAAAGCGGTAACGGCTGTGGAGCACGCGCAGGGACTCGCCTGTGATGCCTTCGTCAGGGGCCTCCAGTCAGACCACACCCGGCAGAGACTGCTAGAAAGCAAGGAACCCGACCTGAAGACGGCCATTGCCCTTGCGCTCTCGTTAGAGGAGGCCCACCGAAACCTCGAGGCATACCCCCGTAACGGCGCCGAGACATGGCAATCGAAACCGTGGGACACGGGACCGCCGCCCCCGGCACCAACCGCTGCAGCGACCCAACTGAGACAGCAGCCTCCGGTAAGAACTGCTTCGATGCCCAGTAACCAGGCCCAAAAATGCTATTTCTGTGGCCAGTTAAAACATCCCAGAGCGCACTGCCCAGCTAAGACAGCTACCTGCTCGGGCTGCGGGAAGAAAGGCCATTACGCTAACGCCTGCAAGGGGAAGCCAGCCAGCAGCGCAGCGTGCGGGCCGTGGGAGCAGCCATCTTATCCGCCATTTTGTGTACCCCCGGCCGCATGGCATCCGCCGCCATCGTATCCAACGCACTCAACCGCCATTTCGTCACCGGAACCGACCACCGTCTCGGCGGATGACTATAGTGACTCACTAAGCCACATACTGGCCTCCGTGACGCTGGATCAAGGCCACCCTCACCATCTATCCAGCTCCATGATGGATATCGCGGTAAACGGCCGCGCCACCAGTTGCCTGATCGACAGCGGGAGCACAGAGAGTTTCGTCCACCCCGACACGGTACGTAGCCACTCCCTCACGATTCTGCCAACGCACCATCGCATTTCTATGGCGTCCAAGTCCCAGTCAATGGACATCAGCGGCTACTGTGTGGTGACCCTGTCAGTAGGGGGCACTGAATATCAAAAATTTAAACTGCTAGTCCTGCCCCGTCTTTGCGCTGCCGTCCTGCTAGGGTTGGATTTTCAGTGCCACCTTAAGAGTGTCACACTAGCATACGGTGGACCCCTCCCCCCACTCACAGTCTGCAACCAACAACTTTTAAATCGCCCGCTGCAAACCACCTGCAGCCTTTCCACATTAAAAGTCCCCCCCCCTCCCCTGTTCGCTAACCTCACCCGCGACTGTAAACCCATCGCTACCAAAAGCAGGCGGTACAGTGCCGGGGACAGAGCTTTTATCAGCTCTGAGGTGGAGCGGCTCTTGAAGGAGGGCATTATCGAAGGTAGCACTAGCCCCTGGCGAGCCCAGGTTGTAGTCGTTAAAACCACTGCAAAACGCCGCATGGTAATCGACTACAGCCAAACCATAAACCGGTACACCCAGCTGGACGCGTACCCCCTCCCTCGCATATCTGATATGGTCAATCAGATTGCGCAATACAAAGTATTCTCCACCATCGACCTTAAGTCAGCGTACCACCAGCTGCCCATCCGCCATGAGGACCGCCAGTATACTGCCTTCGAGGCAAACGGCCGCCTCTACCACTTCCTTAGGGTCCCCTTCGGCGTCACCAACGGGGTTTCGGTCTTCCAAAGGGAGATGGACCGAATGGTTGACCAGAACGTGCTGCGGGCAACCTTCCCCTATTTGGATAACGTCACCATCTGCGGCCACGACCAGCAGGACCACGACGTTAATCTAGCAAATTTCCTCCGTACGGCCCAACGGCTGAACCTAACGTACAATAAGGAAAAATGTATGTTTCACACCAAGCGCCTGGCCATCCTCGGCTGCGTGGTGGAGAACGGAGTCATCGGGCCCGACCCCGACAGAATGCGCCCCCTAATGGAGCTACCCCTTCCCCACTGCCAAAAAGCACTGAAGAGATGCCTGGGGTTTTTCTCCTACTACGCCCAGTGGGTGCCCCTCTATGCAGACAAAGCCAGGCCCCTCATCAAAGCCACCTCCTTCCCCCTGACACCAGAGGCGTGTGCAGCCTTCACTCTTATCAAGAACGATATCGCGAAGGCCGCAATGCACGCGGTGGATGAGTCCATCCCCTTCCAAGTGGAGAGCGATGCCTCCGACTTCGCCCTAGCCGCGACCCTTAACCAGGCGGGCAGACCCGTGGCCTTTTTCTCAAGGACCCTCCAGGGCCCCGAGACGAGACACTCCTCCGTCGAAAAGGAGGCCCAGGCTATTGTAGAAGCGGTGCGTCACTGGAGGCATTACCTGGCCGGGAAACGATTTACCCTGCTCACTGACCAGCGTTCAGTAGCTTTTATGTTTAATAATAAGCAGAGGGGTAAAATCAAGAACGACAAGATCTTGAGGTGGAGAATCGAACTCTCCACCTACAATTATGATATCTTGTATCGGCCAGGGAAACTCAATGAGCCCCCAGATGCCCTATCACGTGGTACATGCGCCAACGCGCAGAGTGATAGGCTGCAGTCCCTCCACAATGACCTCTGCCACCCGGGGGTCACCAGGTTTTTCCATTTTATCAAATCCCGTAACCTGCCCTACTCCATCGAGGAGGTCAGGACCATGACCAAGAGCTGCCAAATCTGCGCCGAGTGCAAACCGCACTTCTATAGGCCGGACAGAGCAAGCCTGATCAAGGCCACCCGCCCCTTCGAACGCCTGAGCGTCGATTTTAAAGGGCCCCTCCCCTCCGCTGACCGCAATGTGTACTTCCTCAACATAGTTGATGAGTACTCCCGTTTCCCCTTTGCCATCCCTTGCCCAGACATGACCAGTACCACGGTCATCAAGTGTCTGAATGACATCTTCGCTCTGTTCGGGTTCCCCAGCTATATACATAGCGACAGGGGCTCATCGTTCATGAGCGACGAACTTCGGCAGTACCTGCTAACAAGAGGTATCGCCACGAGCAGGACCACCAGTTACAACCCCCGGGGGAACGGCCAGGTGGAAAGGGAGAACGCGACGGTTTGGAAGGCAGTCCTCTTAGCACTAAAATCTAAGGGCCTTCCGACCTCCCGCTGGCAGGAGGTCCTCCCTGCAGCGCTTCACTCCATTCGGTCACTGCTTTGTACTGCCACTAATGCGACCCCTCATGAGAAAATGTTCGTTTTCCCCCGGAAGTCTACATCGGGAACCTCGCTACCGGCATGGTTGACTTCTCCTGGGCCCGTCCTACTGCGGAGGCACGTGAGGACGCATAAAACGGACCCCCTGGTCGAGCGGGTGCACCTCCTACACGCCAACCCCCAGTATGCCTGGGTGACATACCCAGACGGGCGGGAGGACACGGTCTCCATACGAGATCTCGCACCCTCGGGTACCCCTGAATTACCACCGTTATCCCCCTTACCACCGTTATCCCCCTTACCACTGTTATCCCCCACCACCCCTCCCAACCCAACCCCTGCAGACGGCATGCCAAAGCCCCAGGAATCTTCGCTGACTCCACCCACCACTGTGTGGGTTTCGTTCAGACTTGTTCAGTCACTCACGAAGAAGCATGGTCTCTTCTTAGCTAATAAAAGCCTTATTCATCTCTTCTTTCGACTCATCATCTCTTCTTCGACTCATCACCTTTTATGAAGTAATTGATAAGCGTATCAATTTTATTAGCTAATAAAATTGATACGCTTATCAATTACTTCATAAAAGGTGATGAGTCGAAGAAGAGATGATGAGTCGAAAGAAGAGATGAATAAGGCTTTTATTAGCTAAGAAGAGACCATGCTTCTTCGTGAGTGACTGAACAAGTCTGAACGAAACCCACACAGTGGTGGGTGGAGTCAGCTGAGGCATGCCTCCATACACAGCGCCACCCAGAGGTGGCAATATACAATAGTGGTTTACCACAGCTGTATGGCCCATTCCTGCTCCTAATTCTTATGTTCTACCAAAATGTAACACCTCATACTTATCTATATTGAAATTCATTCGTCAATTACAGGCCCATTCTACAAGTTTATTAATGTCTTATATTTTGTCAGTCTTCCTCAGTATTAACTATACCCCCCAATTTAGTGTCATCCACAAATTTTGAAATTGTACTTCCGATTTCAAAGTCCAAATCATTTATGTAAATGGTGAACAACAGTGGTCCCAGCACCAATGTTTGTGGAACACCACTTCCCACCTTTTGCCAGTCTGAGTATCTACCCTTAACCCCTACTTTCTGTTTTCTGTTCAGTAGCCAGCTTGCTGTCCATTCTTCTACTTGTCCCTTGACTTCACATGCTCTTAGTCATGTCTACCTTATCGACTAAATGGAATCTTAACTGTCTGACAGACGCAGCAGAATGCACACTGTTTTCATCCAGGTAACCAGGGAGATAACATGGAGAAAGTAATGACTGGAAGACTGAAACTAGTAGAATGAGCTGGAGCAATGCCAGCTGAATCGGTCAGGGAACTGCAGACAGATCCCATTAAAATTAACCTAAATACAGTGTCATGAATTTTACAAGCTTCTGTACCCGTCAGAATCTCAGGCAAGAATTCCCTTTTTTCAGGTCTTACGATTCCAAAGCTACACCATCCTCTCTTCCATCAACTCCAGGACCCTATAGAGACAGTCGAAGTTGAAAGGGTAATAAGGAAATGCAAGAAGTTAAGTCACCTCACTTGGATTGATGCACGGTAGAATTTTATAAAAGAATCCTGCACAGGCTAGGGTAATCTTACTGAAAGCCTCTGAACAGTTGTACCAGGCTGTCAAATTCCCCAATACCTTCAGTAGTGCTTTCATTTCATTGTTAGCAAAGAAAAAGGACTCTACCTTTAAAGTAGTTACAGGCCCAACTTGCTGTATAATATCGACTGCAAGTACTTGCTTGCCCATCAAATGAATCGGAGCTCCGCATATTATACACAGTGATCAAATAGCATTTGTGAAAGGCTGTTACTCTTTGGACACTAGAAAAAATTAAACAGACTCAAAAATCTCAAAATAAAATAATATACCTCTCTTGTAAATATAGGCTTGCTTATGATCACTAGTTTAAGACCAACTTGTCACTACATATGACAGCTCTTTTATGGGGGGAAACCTCATTTAATTATAGATTGTCGACCAATAATGTTCCATGACTGGTTGAGAGCAAATCAGCTCTGTTAGATTTGCGTCTAAAATCAATCAAACAGAAAAGTGAGCAATTCAAGATGCCCAATGAACGATTCTATTGGTTTTGGCAATTTAGAGGGGCAGTGAGGGACTTTGGATCTCTCAGAGGTTGAGAATTTTATCCAGCAAAAAACCTAGAAACTATTTTGTGGCCAAAGCCTACAATGAAGGAGGCAGTATACAGTCTACACCAGTTAATTCAAAGTCTTAGATTGCTCAAAAAATTGGAATTATTGAATAATTCAAATTAAGACATTTGAATAAAACAGCATCTGAGTATTTTTTTCTTGAAAGAAGTCCAACAGATCATTCAATTTAAACAACTCTGAACTAAGAGTAGACTGCAATGAACAAGCACAAAAGCTCTGAAAGAAGGATGTTAGGCTTGAACCCCACACACTTCAATTAAAAAGACAGACAAGTCTTGCATTAATATCATGCTTTTCATGTCCCAAAGTGTTTCACAACCAATTAATTACTATTTGAAATATAGCCACCGTTTTTTTGTGGGCAAACACAGCAGCCAATTTGCACGCACCACAGTCTCGCAAATAGCATCGAGATGAATGTGCAGTTAATCTGTTTTGGGGTGTTGGTTGGCCAGGACACTGGGAGAACTAACTGCTTTTGTTCAAAAAAGTGCTATGGGGTCATTTACATTCACCGGAGCAAGCTGATGGGGGTCCCACTTCATCAAGTCTCATCTGATAATGCAACACTTCAGTGCACTACTAAGACAGTATCGGCCTAGATTATGCACTCACGTCCTAGTGAAATAAGAGGGGCAAAGAGAGAGTATGAGAACAGATTGGCAGCAAACATAAAAGGGAATCCAAAAGTCTTCTTTAAGCATATAAATAGTAAACGGGTAGTAAAAGGAGGGGTGGGGCCGATTAGGGACCAAAAAGGAGACCTACATATGGAGGCAGAGGGCATGGCTGAGGTACTAAATGAGTACTTTGCATCTGTTTTTACCAAGGAAGAAGATGCTGCCAAAGTCATAATGAAAGAGGAGGTAGTTGAGATACTGGATGGGATAAAAATTGATAAGTAGGAGGTACTAGAAAGGCTGGTTGTACTTAAAGTGGGTAAGTCACCAGGGAAGTAAAGGTGGAAATTGCAGAGGTACTGGCCATAATCTTCCAATCCTCCTTGGATACGGGGCTGGTGCCAGAGGACTGGAGAATTGCAAATGTTACACCCTTGTTCAAAAAAGGGTGTACGGATAAACCCAGCAACTACAGTCCAGTCAGTTTAACCTCGGTAGTGGGGAAGCATTTAGAAACAATAATCCGGGACAAAATTAACAATCACTTGGACAAGTGTGGATTAATTAAGGAAAGCCAGCAATCATTTGTTAAAGGCAAATCGTGTTTAACTGACTTGATTGAGTTTTTTGATGAGGTAACAGAGAGGGTTGATGAGGGCAATGCAGTTGCTGTGGTGTACATGGACTTCCAAAAGGCGTTTGATAAAGTGCCACATAATAGACTTGCCAGCAAAGTTGAAGCCCATGGAATAAAAGGGACAGTGGCAGTATGGATACGAAATTGGCTAAGTGACAGGAAACAGAAAGTAGTGGTGAACGGCTGTTTATCAGGCTGGAGGAAGATACACAGTGGTGTTCTCCAGTGGTCGGTACTAGGACCACTGCTTTTCTTGATATATATTAATGAATTAGACTTGCGTGTACAGGGCACAATTTCAAAATTTGCAGATGACACAAAATTTGGAAGTATAGTGAACAGTGAGGATAGTGATAGACTTCAAGAGGACATAGACAGGCTCGTGGAATGGGCGGACACGTGGCAGATGAAACTCAACGCAGAAAAGTGCGAAGTGAGTCATTTTGGTAGGAAGAACGAGGAGAGGTAATATAAACTAAAGGCTACAATTCTAAAGGGGGTGCATGAACAGAGACCTGGGGGGTATATGTGCACAAATCCTTGAAGGTGGCAGGGCAGGTTGAGAAAGCGGTTAAGAGAGCATAAGGGAACCTGGGCTTCATAAATAGAGGCACAGGGTACAAAAGCAAGGAAGTTATGATATAAGCCTTTATAAAACACTAGTTCGGCCTCAACTGGAGTATTGTGTCCAATTCTGGGCACTGCACTTTGGGAAGGATGTGAAGGCCTTAGAGAGGGTGCAGAAAAAATTTACTAGAAGGATTCCAGGGATGAGGGACTTCAGTTACGTGGATAGACTAGAGAAGCTGGGGTTGTTATCCTTAGAGCAGAGAAGGTTGAGAGGAGATTTGATAGAGGTGTTCAAAATCATGAGGGGTCTAGACAGAGTAGATACAGAGAAACTGTTCCCATTGGCGGAAGGGTCAAGGACCAGAGGACACAGATTTAAGGTGATTGGCAGAAGAACCAAAGGTGACAGGAGGGGAAACTTTTTTACGCAGCGAGTGGTTAGGATCTGGAATGCACTGCCAGAAAGGGTGGTGGAGGCAGATTCAATTGTGGCTTTCAAAAGGGAATTGGATAAGTACCTGAAGGAAAAAAATTTGCAGGGCTACAGGGAAAGGGCAGGGGAGTGGAACTAGCTGAAGTGCTCTTGCAGAGAGCCGGCACGGGCTCAACGGGCCGAATGGCCTCCTTCTGTACTGTAATCATTCTATGATTCTAGTGAAGAAATGTACCCTTTTTGGACTAAATTTCAACAACTACCCTCCAACAAGTCGTTTTAGTATTCGGTTTGGGATATAATAAAATCTGTGGAGGATCTTCTTTGTTCACTACTATAGAGTAGCCTGTATGCCACCTCCCGTTATAGAGGCTTTAACAATAAAGTCCAAAAATTTGTTTAAATGACTTAGCATCTAGCAGTTTACAGATGAGGTTAATTCAGCTGAAGACCCTCCACAGATTTTATTAGACTCCACGCATAATGCAAAATTAGGCTACTTGTCCTAAAAACCCCTTTTAGAGTCGTAGAGTTATACAGCACAGAAAGAGGCCCTTCGGCCCATCGCGTCCACGCCGGCCATCAAGCCCTGTCTAATCTAATCCCATTTTCCAGCATTTGTTCCATAGCCTTGTATGCTATGGCATTTCAAGTGCTCATCCAAATGCTTCTTGAATGTTGCGAGGGTTCCTGCCTCTACCACCCTTTCAGGCAGTGAGTTCCAGATTCCAACCACCCTCTGGGTGAAAAAGTTCTTCCTCAAATCCCCTCTAAGCCTCCTGCCCCTTACCTTGAATCTATGCCCCCTTGTTATTGACCCCTCTACTAAGGGAAAAAGTTCCTTTCTATCTACCCTATCTATGCCCCTCATAATTTTGTACACCTCAATCAGGTCCCCCCTCAGCCTTCTCTGCTCCAAGGAAAACAACCCCAGCCTGTTCAGTCTTTCTTCATAGCTGAAGCGCTCCAGCCCAAGTAACATCCTGGTGAATCTCCTCTGCACCCTCTCCAAAGCAATCACATCCTTCCTATAGTGTGGCGACCAGAACTGCACACAGTATTCCAGCTGTGGCCTAACCAGCGTTGTGTACAGCTCCATCATAACCTCCCTGCTCTTATATTCTATGCCTTGGCTAATGAAGGCAAGTATCCCATATGCCTTTTTAACCACCTTATCACTTTTGAGAAGTGATAGTACATATCATAGCCAGGGTATATCCATTGTTAATTATCCTAAAATAAGTTTATTGCGACTACTATCAGAGTTTACGACTCAGTCGTCATTGTTAGTGAAGAGGCTCATTATTATGCTCAAGGGAGTCCTATTGGATTAATGTACTCCTTAAGAATATGAATCTGAGACTAACATTTTATGATGTCGGAAATGTAGTACTCTGCAATCAAATTTGGGATGGGGTGAGGAAGTAGAGAGCGGAGATAGAAATCTTACACTGCCTTCTGTGCATCCAGCTTCTCTACTGGGTTCAGGGAACATGAGGAAGCTGTTAGAAACTAGGGGTGCCTAAAAATGTATATGGCTTTTAAATAATAAGTTTTGTTTTCCTGGGAAGCTTGCATTAGAATTTGAGAGTGTCTTTTTAATCAGTTAGATTAGGTGAAACATAAGCATTCCACACGGGGGCCCATAGGATGGTCCTGCCAGGCTAGTTATCTGTTGTTTGTAAGTTAGGGTTTTGACTTTGTTAATGTATCTTTAATTTGGCCAGTGAAGGCCCAACCTATGTTTCTTCCATTATTACTAATAACCATATTATAATCTCCACATTTTTGTTAAATGAAGGTGAGATAGCCCAAGCAGCTGGAAGTTGCTCTGTATTTTTGAAGGGGTTAAAAAAAGTATAAAGCAACAGCTATTTAACACTGAAAGCAGCGCGAAACCATAATTCATGGGAATGTAAAAGTTCTGAGAGAAAAGATCACAGCAGAGAGAGGGAGTAAATCATAGACCTTACTTGTGAAGGTCAGAATGGTGAGATAGCGACTGGTTAATGTGTGACAGCTCTGACTGGGGCCTTGTACTTGCTGGGAAAAATGGGGAGAGAGTAAAAAGAGATAAGATGGATTCCAATGGAGGAACCTTCAATTTGTAAAAACAAGGATGAAGTAATTGTTCTCTCTACACAGATGCGGCCAGACCTGCTGTGATTTCCAGCCAAAAAAAATGTTTTTTGTCTGTTTTTTTGTTTTTCATACAGACCCCAGCATCTGCAATATTTGACCCCTTGTGACCCCACCTCATTGTTCTTTGATGTAATGTTTCCCTGGCTGACCTGTTTGGACACCATTCACACCTTTGACTGCTGTGATTATCTCTCTGCCGAGGTGTGATAAATGGCAGTTGGAAAGGTTACCTGTAAACATCTGACATGATTCTCTGACTATATAAGCTGTGTCTGTATGCATTTCTCCACTTCACCTGAAGAAGGAGCAGCGCTCCGAAAGCTTGTGATTTCAAATAAAGCTGTTGGACTATAACCTGGTGTCGTGTGACTTCTTACATATGTTGGTAAGGTAAAGTCCCATTCACGTTCTTCAGATGTACATACCCAGGGTAACTCACAGGCAGGTCATGCTGCCAAGGACGCCACCGTTAATGGTGACCTCTGGAAAGCCCCTACCCCTCCATTAAGATCAGTCTCGAGTATCGAAGGTGGGGACATCGACCTCCCTTCCCTCCAGTCCAGTTATTCCCCCTATGCAGTTGTTATTGCATAGCATCAGAATGGATGTCCATTACCTCAGCCCACTCCATGGGCTGCGGATACACAATTGGCTCCGGATCAGTCTGGGGAAGCTGCTCCCCTGTTAATGTTCAGCCCCTGCATGCGGTGGCTATATCTGATCTCCCGGTTGTCTGTGTTCCCCCATCCATGGCACCCAAAATTTTTGATCTCCTACACTCACATCCGGTAGGAGGGCACTATTCAGCTGATGCAACTGTTCAGAAACTACGCAAATTTGCATGGTATCCCAATTGCATCACAGATGTCACTCATAGGGTGAATCATTGTCTGCCCTGTTTGCAGCACAATCCAAGTGCCCACACTAATCGGGCACTGTTGCGCAGTCCTCCTCCCGATGGGCCGTGGACCCACCTTCAAATTGATTTTATAGGGCCCTTACCTACAGGACCTTCGGGCTTGCGGTATTGTCTGGTTATAGTTGATAAATTTACTAAATGGATGGAGGCTTTTCCATGTAAAACAAACACCGCATTGACAGCAGCTCGCCTTTTATTGGGTGAGGTGATCTGCAGGTGGGGAGTGCCAATTCAAGTTGATAGTGATCAGGGATCACACTTTACTGCTCAAATTTTTACCGAATTGCAATGGAAAATGGGTATCTCGCATAAACTTCACATCCCCCATCACCCACAATCATCTGGTGGTGTGGAAAGAGGAAACCGAACTCTGAAAACTATGTTAAACAAATTTTGTGCAGATCACCCCACCAAACGGTCCAGTATGTTGCCAATGTGTCTAATGGCTATTAGAGCCACCCCGCATAGCACAACGGGTATCTCACCCTACCAGGCTATGACCGGGCGACTAATGCGAATGCCAGCCCATCTGTTAACCCCTTCAGCCACACCCTTAGTGCAGGGAATTGCCAACCAAAAATGGCTTGAAATGGTGGTAGAGAACATAGAACAAACTAACATGTTTGTAGCTACACAAACAGGCAAATCAAAAAACCAGGCAAAGAAATACTTCGACAAGAAGGTCTGACCATTTGAGTATCAAGTGGAAGATGTTGCAATGGTACTAAACTATGGGAAGAAGCAACATTGCTTCGAACCAAAGTGGAATGGCCCCGTCCCGATTATTGACAGGGTCAGTCCTTCAGTTTATCTGGTGCAATTCCCTGGGAAAAAAGGGAGAGCCAAGATGGCTAAATGGTACCATATCAATCAGTTGAAAACTGTGAAAGAATAAGTATTCCTGGTTAGATGATAAACTGTAGCTTTCTTCACAATTTCTGTATTCTTTGTTTTGTATCATTGTCGCTTGAAACGTATATACTTAGTCAACGTGCTAATGATTGCAAGACTGAATTATAACTGTGACTGTAATAATTGTGTCTTGTAGGTAACAGAGCGTGGGAAAAGCCAATACGATCCAGTATGAGCTGCACAATTATGTGGCACAATTCAGGTACAACATTCTCCTGTTGTCAGGAATTCAGTGAGCTCGTGATGCGACTGAACTCCTCCCTAAAACATTTTTATGTTTTGGAGCAAGACAATTCAAGAATAGATATTGAAATTGACAGCATGGGGGACAACTCACACTGGTGGGATATTGGGCTTAATACATCAGCACACCCTTAGGTTCGTATTATTTCACACGCTCTGGTAGTTCTCCAACTTGTAATGATAGTGTATTTGATATATGTATACACTATGTAGTAAGACTTTGATACATAAGCCAATTGGGTGCTCATGCCCATGACTAACCAGCACTAACAAATTAATTGAGCACACCGAAAGAGAAGATCCGAAGCAATGTAGAGGAGACCCCAGGCGGGGCAAGATCAGGAAAGATAGAAGAAACAGAGGAGCCCCAAACGGGGCAGAATTGGAACACCGGAACAGTGAATTGAATCGTCGAACCAATAATTTAGAGTTGGCATGGTTGCTGGGTGGGGACTGTTAGAAACTAGGAGTGCCTAAAAATGTACAGTATATGGCTTTTAAATAATAAGTTTCGTTTTCCTGGGAAGCTTGCATTTGAATTTGAGACAGTCTTTTTAATCAGTTAGATTCGGTGAAACATAAACATTCCACACGGGGGCCCATAGGATGGTCCTGCCAGGCTAGTTATCTGTTGTTTGTAAGTTAGGGTTTGACTTTGTTAATGTATCTTTAATTTGGCCAGTGAAGGCCCAGCCTATGTTTCTTCCATTATTACTAATAACCATATTATAATCTCCACATTTTTGTTAAATGAAGGTGAGATAGCCCAAGCAGCTGGAAGTTGCTCTGTATTTTTGAAAGGGTTAAAAAAAGTATAAAGCAACAGCTATTGAACACTGAAAGCAGCGCGAAACCATAATTCATGGGAATGTAAAAGTTCGGAGAGAAAAGATCACAGCAGAGAGAGGGAGTAAATCATAGACCTTACTTGTGAAGGTCAGAATGGTGAGATAGCGACTGGTTAATGTGTGACAGCTCTGACTGGGGCCTTGTACTTGCTGGGAAAAATGGGGAGAGAGTAAAAAGAGATAAGATGGATTCCAATGGAGGAACCTTCAATTTGTAAAAACAAGGATGAAGTAATGAGACCTTCTTTTGGGGAAGGCTTTCATCCAAACACCAAGACAAAGAACTTAAGCTGTCGTTGGTTGGTGAAGTTTTGGAGGAACCTCTATAGGTTAAATAATCTTGTCAATAACTTGGCCTCAGGCCCACCCCTAAAAAGAGAATAAAAAGTGACACCCCAAGGGCTTGCACAGACGGTGGAAGGGAGAGCCGAACAGCTGGTCGAACGCTCTTTTAAGAGTGATCCCATGCTCACCATCGAAGGCCCGAGAGAGAGAGACCAGAAGCCAGAGAACTGTTTACGCATGCCAGCCGTCTGTCCAATCGGGTCCGATATTAGCTGCTTGTCACGGTCGTATGTTTTTGGTGTATTACTAGTGTGTTATATTCCATCCTAAACTCTGGTTAAACACAATATACCCACCATATTGGTTTGCACTTGATCCTGTTTACCAGAGATACGTGAATCTCAACAAAGCTATGATGCGAATGCTAGATCCTGCAAGAGTGCAGCAGACCACTTGTCCTTTACTTTTTCCACGTCTTTAACGTTGTGTTCTTGCTTCTGTTTAGTGGGTTAGCTGGAATGGGGAATGGAGGGGTATAGTTTGAACTTCTTGAAAAATTTGTACTACACTTTGTGATGTTGATGTTCTACATGTTGGGCTGGATGTCAGAAGGCGTTCATACTGTTGAATGTTTTTATTGCAGCATGTAGCTCAATCTAAGAAAAATTCTATTAAATGTTTTTAGGCGTGATAAGCAGAGAAAAATTAAAACAAATGTATGCACTTTGAAAATAGCTAATTGTTTTATATTCAATTTTGTTTTAAGTTTTATCTCAGTTTGATATTATCTTTAAAGAAACTACACAAAGTACTTAAACTGCCAGTTGTATATGTAAAATATGTACTTCAGTGTCCACTGTTTAGATCTTACAGAAAAGTAGCTCAACAGATTTGTTACAAACATTGGCCCCGAAATTGCAGTCGGCGATATAGCCAACGAGTATACCGCCAATCTCCAAACAAAATTCGCCCTTACCTGGTGCGAGGCCCCAAACGAAAACTTGCTTTGAAATGCTGCAGTGTTGTGCAGTGTAGTGCCCCACGGATCCCAGGGGCACACCGTTGTGCGTAAGCGTACCTGGGATCACGTGGGGCGGTGCTCTTTTCACTAGCCATCACGTGGGGCGGTGCTCTTTTCACTAGCCAATCAGGAAACAAATCTGCAATGCCTGACATCAATCAAATTTTAAATTAAATGGTGTGAATATTTATTTGACATGTGCAGTACTTGACTTTAAAAAGCACAGGGAATATGTTGGAGCAAGTACAGTTATTTACTGGAAGACTCTGCAAGATTTAAAAAAAATTAAAACATCTCATCCCTCAAACCGAGCCTTGACAGCTGCCTGGTAGGTTGGTACACGGTGTTTTGTGCGTTCCTTTTTAATTATTTATACATTTTTCTCATTCCCCCCTCCCTTTACGCTGTGCAAATAGGCTCCTGCACCTGTTTGCACCAGCTGTAAAATTTTCCAGCACAATTGGTGAGCAATTGGCCCAACTTCTCACCAGCAATGAGGATTTGACAGTCGCAGCGGGTGATCTGTCCAGTCGGAACTGGACAGATCACAAGTTCGTGATTTAGCGCGTGAAATCCCAAACTTGCGGTCAATTTCAAAGGCCGTATGACGGCATGTTCTCATACCGTCTGCAAATTCTGCCCTATGGTATCTAAGTTATTACATATTTCAGGACATATCAATTGGTATTATGAATAGTTTTCCAGTCAATTACATTTTCTTTACCGATCAAAGGGAATGAAAGTACAAGGAAAACCACAGCTGTTGAGTTGTTGATGAATAATAAATGTCTCCAGCTTGTCAGACCTGGCGAGCGGAAACCCTTCGAGATCTCCATCAGTCTACCATGTGCTGTAAGAGACATTTTCTGCTATGTCAAATTGAAGGCAGAAATAAAATCAGCATTAAATGAACATGGCCTCCCCAGTTTCCATATGTGACAGATGTACTGCTTTCTCCATTCTTCCATTCAAAATCATCCATACAGATGAATTTCAAGCATCCATCCTGTTAATATTACTGCATTTTGATTCTATGCATGAAAACATGAGGTACAGTTCCCAGCTAATTTTATAGTAAGGATTACTGAGACATGGCTACAGAAAAATCAGGACTGGGTATTAAACACTGCAGGGTATAACATATTTAGAAAAGATGGAGAGTGAAAAACGGTAGGTGGAGTAGCTGTACTTATTAGAGGTAACATAATGGCAGTAGAAAAACATACACAGCCACCAGTCAGACAGAAATAGAATCCATGTGAAGTTATACTAAAGTTGCTAAATTTGTACTAAACCTTGGTTAGACGACATTTGGAGTGCTGCGTACAATTCTGGTCGCCATATTACATAAAGGATACAGAGAAGATTTACAAAGATGATTTGAGAAATGCGAGGATATGCCTATCAGGAAAGGATGACCAGGCTGGGTCTCTTTTCTCTTGAAAAGAGAAGGCTGAGAGGTGACCTAATAGAGGTCTTTAAAATTATGAAAGGTTTTGATAAGAGTAGATAGAGAGAGTGTTTCCACTTGTGGGGAGGAGCATAACTAGAGGCCATCAATATAAGATAGTCACCAAGAAATAAAATAGGGAATTCAGAAGAAACTTCTTTACCCAAAGAGTGATGAGAATGTGGAACTCACTACCACGGGGAGTGGTTGAAGCGAATAGTATAGATGCATTTAAGGGGAGGCTAGACAAGCATATGAGGGAGAAGCGAATAGAGGGTTATGCTGATAAAGTTAGATGAGGAAAGACGGGAGGAGGCTCGAGTGGAGCATAAATGCCGGCATGGACTGGTTGGGCCGAATGGCCTGTTTCTGTGCCGTATATCCTATGTAATCCTAAGTAATGTGGCTAGAGATAAGAGAAGATCAATCGCACTAATAGGGGTAGTCTACAGACCAACCAATAGTGGAAGGGAAGTAGAGGAAGATTGGGCTTATACTCACTGGAGTTTAGAAGATTGAGAGGGGATTTCATCGAAACCTATAAAATTCTGTCAGGCCTGGACAGACTAGATGCTGGAAGGATGTTCCCGATGGTCGGGGAGTCCAGAACCAGGGGTCATAGTCTAAGGAGAAGGGGTAGGCCATTTAGGACTGAAATGAGGAGGAATTTCTTCACCCAGAGAGTGGTGAACCTGTGGAATTCTCTGCCACAGAGGGCGGTGGAGGCCAGTTCATTAAATATATTCAAGAAAGAGTTGGATATATTTCTTAAGGCTAAAGGGATCAAGGGATATGGGGAGAAGGCAGGGACAGGGTACTGAATTTGGATGATCAGCCATGATCTCATTGAATGGCGGAGCAGGCTCGAAGGGCCGAATGGCCTACTCCTGCTCCTATCTTCTGTGTTTCTATGTTTCAAACAAATTAGGGAAATGCGTAAAAACATAGAATAATCATCATGAGGAATTTCAACTACCCCAAAATTAATTGGCCAGAAGAGGCAGAGAAGGGGGATAAAGGAATGGAGTTCTACAATGTGTACAGGACTTCTGTCTAACCCAGTACAGGAAACTTTCGTTTATCCGGAGGTTAAATGTCCGGAAAGCTCTATCTACCGGCAAAATTCAGGAGTCGGTTCAGATAATTTTTTTTCTTTTCGTTGCTTCTTTTCTCCAGTCCTGGCTCTGCAAGCGTCTCTGTAGCTAAGCAACAGCTTCAGCTAGGCGCTTGCAAGCTGCGCCGACTGTTTTGAAGCTGTTGCAACAGGATTTGTTGCTTCACACGGAGCTCTGAGCTCCGTATGTTTTAACATTAGCGCTGGTTTCTACGGCAGTTTTGATCCAACGGCACCAGCTCGGTCCCGTCGGTGCCGGATACCAGAAAGTTTCCTGTATGTAAGAAGCCCAAAAAGGGAGGATTCGCTACTGGATCTAGTAATGGGGAATGAACCAGAGCAGATAACAGAAACAAAAGTAGGGGGAATATCTAGGCAATAGTGACCATAATATAATACGCATATAATAAGCTTCAAGATAATAATTGAAAAGGACATAAGCAAGATAAAACCAAGGTAATTGATTGGAGAAAAGCCCATTTTGAGGGGCTGAGAATAGAACTTGGGAAAATAAAATGGACAACAATATTAGCAAACAATGATGTAGAACAGCAATGGTAAACATTTAAAAAGCTGTTCAACAGAGTCCAAGAAAAATATATTCTGCTAATAAACAAAAACAAACTAAACACTGATGAGACAACATGGATGAATAAAGACATAAGGGAAAAATTGAGGGCAAGGAAAGAGGCATACACTTAGTACATGGACAGCAGGGGAGAGCATGACAAGGAAGTATACAAAGCGATTAGGAGAGAAGTCAAAAAAACAATTCGGATGGCAAAGAGGAACAAGAACATTATATTATCAAGGAACATAAAACAAAATAGTTAAATATTCTACAGGCACATAAATACAAAAAAAGAAAGTCGGATGGGAATAGGGCCACTAAAGAATGGACAGGATAAAATCACAGGCAGGGATAGTGAAATGGTAGAAATATTAAATAATTATTTTGCTTCAGTATTTACGAGGGAGACGGATCTGGTGGACATGACATCAGAAGATGAGATTAGAAATGATATAACTACATTTAAAATAAAAAGGGGAGAAATATTAAATAAACTAATCAAACTAAAACAGGATAAAACCTCTGGTTTGGATGAATCGCATCCCCTCATTATAAAAGAACCCAAAGAAGAGCTAGCAGAGGCACTATTACATATATTTAATAACTAGCTGGGGGGAGCCCGGCTTTGCCAGGGCTGTTTTGGGCCGGGCGGTTTAAATCGAGTGCCAGGCTTTGGGGCCCTGTCTGTGTCCCTTTGTGAAACAATGGCTGGCAGATCCCTGAGATGAAAACGATTAGTCCCGCCCACACACACACTTAATACCTTGAAAGATGAAAGTGAAAGTACTTATAAAATGTTTTTGGTAAATCTTATGTTATTTTTAAAAGAGATACTAACTTTCAAAGTAGTTTGAGCTGGAAGCTGAAGTCATGGCACTGAAACAATGGCTGCCAGGTCCCCGAGATGAAAACGAATAGTCCCGCCCACACACAGATTGGCCATCAGGGGACCGTACTGTAGGATTGGTCAATCGTGACGGCACAGGATTGGTCGAACCTTGACGTCAGTCAATCAATGTTAGCAGATAATGAGTTTAATTTTGAAGGTTTTTTGCATAAGGCGCGAACAATTTTCGGCCGACCGAAAAGTAAATACGCTTACCAGCGTCCCGGAAGCGTAAGCTTTCTTCGGAGGTAATGCGCGCGTAGGTACGCGGTATAACTTTCGAGCGCATAGCCGGACAGACGCACACCCGAGGACAGACAGACAGAAGGACAGACAGATCGACTCCTTTATATATATAATTAGTTAGAAAAGGGTGTAGTGGCAGAGGACTGGCGGGGGGCTAGTATTATACCTATAGTTAAAAAGGTAGATAGAACATGTCCAGGGAACTATAGGCCAGTCAGCTTAACATCAGTGACAGGAAAAATAATGGGATCCCTCCTTAAGGAGAAAATAGAAAAACATCTAGAAAACAAAAATATAATAATGAAGTCAAAAGGGAAAGTCTTGCTTGACTGACCTCATTGAATTATTTGAAGAGGTAACAGAAAGTAGACAAGGGTAATGCAGTAGATGTAATTTATTTTGATTGCAAAAGGCCTTCAATAAGGTGCCACATAATAGACTAATGAATAAGGTCAGAGCATGTGGAGTTAGGAGACAAGTAGCAGAATGGATAGATGGCTGGCTGCAAGACAGAAAGCAGAGAGGGGTAAATGGTAGCTATTCGGAGTGGCAGAAGGTGGAAAGTGGGGTCCCATAAGGATCAGTGATGGGACCACTGTTGTTCACAATTTATATTAACGATTGAAACTTTGGATCAAATACACAATTTCTAAATTTGTGGATGACAACACATGGCGGGGGGGGGGAGGGGGGAGATAGTCAATACTGAGGAGGACTGCAACAAATTACAAGATGACATTAATAAACTTGCAGAATATGCATATAATTGGCAATAAATTTCAACACATAAGTGTGAGGTATTACATTGTGGTAAGAAAAATAAGGTGGTCACATAGTACTTGGAAAATAAGAATCTAATTGGGGTAGAGGAACAACAGGATCTGGGAGTACAAATACACAAATCACTAAAAGTAGTGACACAGGTTAAGAAGGCCATAAAAAAGCAAACCAAGCACTAGCATTTATTTCTAGAGGGATAGAATTGAAAAGTAGTGAAGCTATGCTAAACCTTTATCGAACCTTGGTTAGACCACACTTGGAATACGGTGCACAGTTCTGGTCGCCATATTATAAAAAGGATATAGAGGTAATGAAGAGGGTGCAAAAAAGATTTACAAGGATGAAACCAGAAATGCGAGGTTATACCAGGAGAGGATGAACCGGCTGGGTCTCTTTTCTCGTGCTGAGGGATGAAATTATGAAAGGTTTTGATAGAGTAGACACAGAGAGAGTGTTTCCACTTGTGGGGAAGAGGAAAATTAGAGGTCATCAATACAAGATAGTCACCAAGAAATCATATAGGCCATTAAGAAGAAACTTCTTTGCCCATAGAGTGGTGAGAATGTGGAACTCGCTACCACAGGGAGTGGTTGAGGCGAAAAGTATAGATGCATTTAAGTGGAGGCTAGATAAGCATATGAGGAAGAAGGGAATAGAGGATTATGCTGATAGAGTTAGATGAGGAAGAATGGGAGGAGGCTCGAATGGAGCGTAAACACTGGCATGGACTTGTTGGTCTGAATGGCCTGTTTCTGTGCTGTATATTCTATATGTAAAATAAAATCAATTTTAATTTTATAAATTTAGAGTTTAATGTAACAGTGATATAATTGCCTTTATCCCCAAAAATGAATGCATGGCACCTTTAAAATTAAACCAGAATGCAATCAAATATTTCAAAAACATCTATAAAACAACTCAATGTAATAGGTAATGTTTGAAGGTTCTATGGGGCTGTAGATAAGGATCTTTCTTATGTTGACTGTGTTTAGGTTAAAATATTGTCTGTTCATTTGTTAACAATTTAAGGTGCCATTTTAGCTAGAGTGGTAGCTTATTTATTACACTAACAAATAGACTGTCAGTTCCTTTGGACGTGTGAAATAAAATCGTGCTGACAACCGATTGCAAGTGGCTGCAAATTGTTTTATTAAAGCTCCTACAAACAAGATAATCAGATTTTTTTTAAACTATGAATGTTCTATATAGCTGTGCACTACCATACAGTTTGAACATTTTCTATTATATTAAGCTGCTATTGCTCACTCAAAAAGTTAAGGTGTTTCTGCCTCACCTGCTTCATCTTCCATGCAAACAAATAATTAGACTTGATACAATATTCTATTACAGATCATATGCAATACAAAAGGATGAGGTTGAGGAACTAACAAGTTAAAGGACTATTAAAGGTCTATCATAAGAACCTAAGAAATAGGAGCAGGAGTAGGCTATTCGGGCCCTCGAGCCTGTTCCACCATTCAATAAGATCATGGCTGATCTGATCTTGGCCTCAACTCCACTTTTCTGCGTGTTCCCCATAACCCTCGACTTGCCTGTCTATCTCAGCCTTGAATATATTCAATGACTCAGCCTTCACACCTCTCTGGAGTAGAAAATTCCAAAGATTCATGGCCCTCAGTGAAGAAATTCCTCCTCATCTCCATCTTAAATGGATGACCCCTTATTCTGAAACTATGCCCGCTAGTTCTAGATTCCTCCACAAGGGGAAACATCCTCTCAGCATCTACCCTGTCAAGCCCCCTCAGAATCTTATATGTTTCAAGAAGATCACCTCTCATTCTTCTAAACTCCAATGAGTATAGGCCCAACCTGCTCAACATTTCCTCATAAGACAACCCCTTCATCCCAGGAATCAACCTAGTGAACCTTCTCTGAACTGCCTCCAATGCAAGTATATCCCTCCTTAAATAACGAGACCAAAACAGTATGCAGTACTCTAGATGTGGTCTCACCAATACCCTGTACAGTTGTAGCAAGACTTACTTACTTATATACTCCATCCCCCTTACAATAAAGACCAACATTCCACTTGCCTTCCTAATTACTTGCTGTTAGGCTAACTGGCCTATAGTTTCCTGCTTTCTGTCTCGCTCCTTTCTTGAATATGGACATTACATTTGCGGTTTTCCAATCCGCTGTGACCTTTCCAAAATCTAGGGAATTTTGGAAGATTACAACCAATGCATCCACCATCTCTGCAGCAGCTACTTTTAAGACGCTAGGTTGCAGGCCATCAGGTACAAAGGGACTTGTCAGCCTTTAGTTCCATTATCCTGTTCTATGGAACACAATCTTTTTGATTAAATTGATGGAATCTTTGTGAATAAGTGAATAGTGTCCTTAGTGGTACATAATCTTCCCTTTAGAACATTAAATTAAAATCACAGTGGCAACCATTTTCCCTAAAGGAAAAAAGACATTTCCCAAAGATCTCAGTGCAAGTCAAACTGAACTGACAAGATGACATTTTTCATAATACAAAACGTATTTTGATATGTTACAAATGCTGATCTCACATTGGTTTCCGTATAACGCAATGTACAGACCTTAGCCATACTGCTGACTGTACCATCACAAAGCTTAGTGATAGAAACATAGAAGATAGGAGCAGGAGTAGGCCATTCGGCCCCCTCGAGCCTCCTCCACCATTCAATGTGATCATGGCTGATCATCCAAATTCAGTACCCTGTCCCTGCTTTCTCCCCATATCCCTTGATCCCCTTAGCCTTAAGAAATATATCTAACTCCTTCTTGAATATATTTAATGAATTGGCCTCAACTGTCTTCTGTGGTAGAGAATTCCACAGGTTCGCCACTCTCTGGGTGAAGAAATTCCTCCTCATCTCTGTCCTAAATGGCTTACCCCTTATCCTTAGACTGTGACCCCTGGTTCTGGACTCCCCCACCATTTGGAACAGCCTTCCTGCATCTAGTCTGTCTAGTCCGGTTAGAATTTTATAAGTTTCAATGAGATCCCCTCTCATTCTTCTAAACTCTAGCGAATATAAGCCTAATCGACCCAATCTCTCTTCATACGTCATTCCTGCCATCCCAGGTATCAGTCTGGTGAATCTTCGCTGCACTCCCTCCATGGCAAGAACATCCTTCCTCAGATAAGGCGGCCAAAACTGCACACAATACTCAAGGTGTGGTCTCACCATGGCCGTGTACAACTACAGCAAGACATCCTTGCTCCTGTACTCGAATCCTCTCGCTATGAAGGCCAGCATACTATTTGTCATCTTAACCGCCTGCTGCACCTACATGCTTACCTTCAGCGACTGGTGCACAAGGACACCCAGGTCTCGTTGCACTTCCCCTTTTCCCAATCTATTGCCGTTCAGATAATAATCTGCCTTCCTCTTTTTGCCACCAAAGTGAATAACCTCGCATTTATCCACATTATACTGCATCTGCCATATTGCCCAACCTGTCCAAATCAGTCCTGGTCCTGTGTAAGGAGACAGGATTAATTAAAAATGTCCTAGTAAAGGATCCCCTTGGAATGAGTGACCATAACATGGTTGAATTCCATATTCAATTAGAGGGTGAGAAGGTTGGATCTCAAACAAGTGTGCTAAGCTTGAATAAAGGAGACTATGAAGGTATGAGAGCGGAATTCAGTAGAGTGGATTGGGAAAATAGATTAAAGGGTAAGAAGATACATGATCAGTGGTGTACATTTAAGGAGTTATTTTACAACTTCCAAAAAATATATATTCCACTGAGAAGAAAAGGGTGTAAAAGAAAAGACAGCCATCCGTGGCTAAGTAAAGAAATTAAGGATAGCATTCGACTAAAAACAAGGGCATATAAGGTAGCCAAATCTAGCGGGAGGATAAAGGATTGGGAAAACTTTAAAAGACAGCAAAAAATAACAAAAAGATTGATTAAGAAAGGGAAGATAGATTATGAAAGTAAATTAGCAAAAAATATAAAAACAGATAGTAAGAGTTTTTATAGTTATATAAAAAGAAAAAGGGTGGCTAAAGTAAATGTTGGTCCCTTAGAGGATGAGACCGGGAAATTAATGGTGGGAAATATGGAGATGGCAAAAACACAATGAATATTTTGTATCAGTCTTTACAGTAGAAGACACTAAGAATATCCCAACACTGGACAAACAGGGGGCTATGGGGGGGGGGGGGGGGGGGGGGGGAAGGAGCTAAACACGATCAAAATCACGAAGGAAGTGGTACTCGGTAAAATAATGGGACTCAAGGCAGATAAATCACCTGGACCTGATGGCTTACATCCTAGGGTCTTGAGGGAAGTGGCGGTAGGGGTTGTGGATGCATTACTAATAATTTTCCAAAACTCCCTGGACTCAGCAAAGGTCCCGGCAGATTGGAAAACTGCTAATGTAACACCCTTATTTAAAAAGGGCAGTAGACAGAAGGCTGGAAACTATAGACCGGTTAGCCTAACATCTGTGGTAGGTAAAATTTTGGAGTCCATTATTAAGGAGACAGTAACAGGACATTTGGATAATCATAATTTAATAGGACAAAGTCAGCATGGTTTTATGAAGGGGAAGTCATGTTTGACAAATTTGCTGGAGTTCTTTGAGGAAGTAACATATAGGGTGGATAAAGGGGAACCAGTGGACGTAGTGTATTTAGACTTCCAAAAGGCATTTGACAAGGTGCCACACAAAAGATTATTGCTTAAGATAAAAAATCACGGGATTGTGGGTAATATTCTGGCATGGATAGAGGGATTGGCTATCTAACAGAAGGCAGAGAGTTGGGATAAATGGTTCATTCTCAGGCTGGCAATCAGTAACTAGTGGTGTTCCGCAGGGGTCAGTGCTGGGTCCCCAACTCTTTACAATCTATATTAACGATTTGGAGGAGGGGACCGAGTGTAACATATCAAAGTTTGCAGATGATACTAAGATGGGAGGGAAAGTAATGAGTGAGGAGGACATAAAAAACCTGCAAGGGGACATAGACAGGCTAAGTAAGTGGGCAGAGATTTGGCAGATGGAATACAATACTGGAAAGTGTGAGGTTATGCACTTTGGCAGGAAAAATCGTAGAGCAAGTTATTATCTTAATGGCAAGAAACTGGAAAGTACTGAAGTACAAAGGGATCTGGGGGTCCTGGTGCACGAAACTCAAAAGGTTAGTATGCAGGTGCAGCAAGTGATTAAGAAGGCCAATGGAATGTTGGCTTTCATTGCTAGGGGTATAGAATATAAAAATAGGGAGGTATTGCTTCAGTTGTACAAGGTATTGGTGAGACCACACCTGGAATACTGCATACAGTTTTGGTGTCCATACTTAAGAAAAGACATACTTGCTCTCGAGTCAGTACAAAGAAGGTTCACTCGGTTAATCCCGGGGATGAGGGGATGGATATATGAGGAGAGGTTGAGTAGATTGGGACTCTACTCATTGGAGTTCAGAAGAATGAGAGGCGATCTTATTGAAACATATAAGATTGTGAAGGGGTTGGATCGGGTGGATGCGGGGAGGATGTTCCCGATGATGGGTGAAACTAGAACTAGGGGGCATAGTCTTAGAATAAGGGGCTGCTCTTTCAAAACTGAGATGAGGAGGAACTACTTCACTCAGAGGGTGGTAGGTCCATGGAATATGCTGCCCCAAAAAGCTGTAGAAGCTACATCATTACATAAATTTAAAACAGAAATAGACAGTTTCCTAGAAGTAAAGGGAATTAAGGGTTACGGGGAGCGGGCAGGAATTTGGACATGAGTCTAGGTTCGGATCGGACATGGCCCTGTGGGTAGCGGAGCGGGCCCAGGGGCCGTGTAGCCTGATCCTGCTCCTATTTCGTGTGTCTAATTCTGTTAGATTCAGGAGATGGTTCTGTGATAGTAGATTGGCGGTTAGGATCAGATCAGCCATGATCTTATTGAATGGCAGAGCAGGCTCGAGGGGCCAATTGGCCTACTCCTGCTCCTATTTCTTATGTTCTTATGTACTGGAGTTTCTCTGCATCCTCCCACAGCACACACGCCCACCCAGCTTTGTGTCGTCTGCAAACTTGGAGATATTACATCTAGTTCCCTCATCTAGATGATCAATATATATTGTGAATAACTGGGGTCCCAGCACCGATCCCTGCGGTACCCCACTAGTCACTGCCTTCCACTTGGAAAAAGACCTGTTTATTCCAACTCTTTGCTTCCTGTCTGCCAACCAGTTTTCTATCCAAGTCAGCACCTTACCCCTAATCCCATCTGCTTTAAATTTGCACGCTAGTCTCTTATGCGGGACCTTATCGAAAGCCTTCCGAAAGTCCAAATACACCGCATCCACTGGTTCTCCCTTATCTATTCTACCAGTTACACCCTCAAAAAATTCCAGTAGATTAGTCAAGCATGATTTACCTTTTGTAAATCCATGTTGACTTTGTCCGATCCTGTCACTGTTTTCCAAGTGCGCTGCTATTACATCTTTTATAATGGACTCTAGCATTTTCCCCACTACCGATGTCAGGCTTACCGGTCTATAATTCCCCATTTTTTCTCTACCACCTTTTTTAAATAGTGGGGTTACATTAGCTACCCTCCTAATCCATGGGAACTGTTCCAGAGTCTATAGAATTTTGGAAGATGCCCAGCAATGCATCCACTATTTCTAGGGCCACTTCCTTAAGTACCCTAGGATTTAGATTATCAGGCCCTGGGGATTTATCGGCCTTCAATCCCGTCAATTTCCCTAACACCATTTCCCTACAAATACTGATTTCATTCAGTTCCTCCCTCTCATTAGACCCTATGTTCCCAACATCTCTGGGAGTTTATTTGTGTCCTCCTCTGTGAAGACAGAACCAAAGTATGTATTTAATTGGTCTGCCGTGTCTTTGTTCCCCATTATAAATTCCCCTGATTCTGACTGCAAGGGATCTACACTTGACTTTACCAATCTTTTTCTCTTCACATATCTATAGAAGCTTTTACAGTCAGTTTTTGTTCCCTGCAAGCTCATACTCTCATACTCTATTTTCCCCCTCTTAATTAATCCCTTTGTCCTCCTTTGCTGAATCCTAAACTGCTCCCAATCCTCAGGTTTGCTGCTTTTTCTGGCCAATTTATATGTCCTCTTCCTTGGATCTTATGCTATCCCTAATTTCCCTTGTTAGCCAATGTTGAGTCACCTTTTTTGTTTTATTTTTATGCCAAACAGGGATGAACAAATTCTGTAGTTCATCCATACCATCTTTAAATGTTTGCCATTGCCTATTCACCATCAACCCTTTAAGTAACATTCCCCAATCCATCCTAGCCAACTCGCGCCTCATACCATCGTAGTTTCCTTTATTTAAATTCAGTACCCAAGTCTCTTAATCAATTACTTCACTCTCCATCTTAATGAAGAATTCTATCATATTATGATTGCTCCTCCCCAAGGGGCCTCGCACAAGATTGCTAATTAATCCTCTCTCATTACATAATACCCAGTCTAAGATGGCCTGATCTCTCGTTGGTTCCTCGACATACTAGTCCAGGAAACCAACCCGTATACACTCTAGGAATTCCTCTTCCACAGTATTGTTACTAATTTGGTTAGACCAATCTATATGTAGATTAAAGTCACCCATGATAACTGCTATGCCCTTATTGCACGCATCTCTAATTTCCCATTTAATGCGATCCCCAACCTCAGCATTACTGTTTGGGGGTCTGTATACAACTCCCACTAACGTTTTCTGCCCCTTGGTATTTCTCAGCTCTACCCATACAGATTCCACATCATCAGAGCTAATATCCTTCCTTACTATTGTGTTAATTTCCTCTTTAACCAGCAATGCTACCCCACCGCCTTTTCCTTTCGACAAAGGAGTTCTCGAGGCAGAATATTTTTAATACGATAGGCTGAATTTTGCCGGCGCTCAGAGCAAGGGTTTGGAGGGTCCGCTATCAAAATAGCAAAAATTGACCGGGTAGGAAACCTGGTTGCAGTGGCGTAAACATTTCAATGATCTCAGTAGATCACGAAATGTTACTGCAAAGCCACATAAGTCTCGCAGGTGTCAGGTCTGTCTGCGCAGAACTGACCCGGCACCAAGCGGCGGGAGAGACAATTTAGATCATTAAAAGTCTTGTTAACAGCCAATTTAATGCTATTTTGAGCCTACCTTCTAATTTTACCTGCTCCCTCACAGGTTACTCACTGCTCGGGGAACACGCCAGCTCTCGCTGTCGTGAGTTGAGTCTGCTTTGATTTATCTGATAACCCAACAGCTGCAGAAGTGGTATAAAGGATACCATGTTGCAGCTGTTCACTTTCAGAGCTCAGAAACTGTTGGCTACTGTATTTGTAAGCTTTCTGTAGCTTGCAAGTGTTTAGAGCCAACTGTCTATCCAGTGACACCTCATTGGAACAACCTCTCTCACCACTGACAGATCGCTTCTGTCATCTCAACTGCAGCTGCCATCTATTCCAGCAACATCGGTGCCCTTGAAAAAAATCAGACCTTGGTCCTCTGAATCCTTCCACGATCAGCCCCAACACCAACATCACCAGGCACACCACCAGACACATCATCAACGACATCACCAACACCAACCTTCTCCGCCATAACCTGATGCTGCACAGGGCATCAGCACCTGACAACATGCTGCCCGGGAGGTTAGCAATGTCATCACAATGGCCAGATTTACTTCACTTGATGCTGTACACCCTGGCTGCCATATGATGCACCAGGTTGACACCATCCCACACCAGCACCATAGAGCATCCCAAGAATGTCCAAGCCATTCCTTTCACACTCATCACAATAGCAGGGTGGGGGGGGGGGGGGGGGGAAGAGTTATGTCTCAGCATTCACTGGAACTCACAGTCACTTCACAAGGTGCGCAGAGATCTGTCCAATTAGGTGAAGTGTTGAAAATATAGATTTCAATGTTTGACAACACATTACCAGAAACTTCACATGAACATTGGCTAAACCTCTTAAGTCCCTACCCTTGTGTGCTGTTAGTTGGTATGCTTGCAGTAGGACGAGGGCGAGTGTGAGGGGTAGCTAGTAAGATGGGGAAGTGATAATATGACAGAGAAGGATGGGTGGAGGTGCAAGATAAGTTGGTGTAAGGATGCGCAGGAGTAGGGTATGGAAGGCAGAGTGATGGGGATGTGATGAGTGGCACAGCAGGGTGAGTTTAAAGAGTGTGGCTTTGCAGTAATGTTTCGTGATCTACTGAGATCATTGAAAGGTTTGCGCCACTGCAGCCAGGGATTCCTGACAACATCGTTACTTGTGTCCTCCTGTGCAATGTGCAACCAGACTGCGTTGATCTCCTGAGGAGGTCTCTTCCACCCATGGGAAGGGAAGAGAATCTCCCTGGAGGGAGTCATGCGTGAGCCTGGGTGCAGACGTGCACCTTTGTGCTCAATGCTGCAGAACACTGATAGCACAACTGGCAAAATCAATGTGACTGTGGTCCCTTTAAGGAAACCGGCTGACGACGCATCGTCAAATGACATCGTCAGACCCGCTTCCTATTAATTGGCCCGGAACCCCGCAGGGCGGGCTTAACAAGGCCAATCTACTGAAAATCATTTTCAGAGAGCGGCTGAAGACGGGAACGGGACCGGAAGCTGCCAACCAGCTCTCCCGCCACCATTCCGCCTCCGCAGGGAAAATCTTGCCCTATGAGTGTGTGGTAGGGGTGCTACTTTCTGCAAAATGTTTAAAAAATAGAAAAATTTATTATATATTAAATTTAGTACATGGGGTGCATGGTCCATTGAAAACTCTTATGTCAAGCTAGCCCTATGCATAAACTCATTCAAAACACCAACTGGTGTCACACAATACATGCTATTTTATACCTAGTATGCAAGTTCTGGTAACCAGGTATCAATGAGTAGCAATTTAAATTTCTGAATTTGAGCCATGTAAAGGTAAAAATGAAGAACTAACCGTTACAAAAAAAAAAAATTTTAATTTACCAAATTTTGCCCCTTACAGTTTCCTGGAGTTCCCCTTTGGGATTTCAGGCCTCTGCTACCCTGCGATTGATAGCTGGCCATGGACCTGTCCTGATTCCGATGCGACCATCTCACCCAGCTCAGTTGGCTTCTCCCATCCGATCACCCCACTGACTCTCTTTGGTCATCACCCCAGTTCCCTAATGTTTCCTCAAGCCCGTGTTATCAAATCTTTTATGAAGCCCTGGTTCCCTAATCTTTATTGAATTCCCAGTTCTCAGTCTGTTTTTTTGTTTCCGTTTCTTTTCAATCCCTAATTTTCTTTTTAAATGTCTGGTCTCCACATTTCTTTTTAAAAGTCTGTTCCTTACAGTTTTATTTTAAAGCCTCTTTCTCAATGTCCTTTTTTCCCCCAATTCCTTTTCTCTACTATCTTTTTAATTTTAATTCCTGCTTCTCCCACCTACCGGCCACATTGGCTGCTGTGTGCAAGTGCAGTGGAGAACATCTTGTCTGGCTCTGGGCTTATGAGGTTTGCAGAGTGCCAACCCTGCCTGCTGCAGCTGCTGGCCTGAAGCAGAAGACAATCGAAGGACAGGGAAAGAAATAGCAGCATGAACATGATAGGCACAAGTAAGATACATGCCATATACTCCAACCTACTGCAAGTAACATCATGGAGATCCACTCGTCAGGTTATAACATTTCCAGAAGGTCCGATGGACAGCCTGGCCACTTTTAAAACATGTCTTTGCACCAGGTTAAAGTTATACTGCGCTCAATGTGAAGACCAAGCAGCATAAGACTATCTACGAGAGGAACTCTTGCTTTAGTGTTCATGGCAATGAGTTCACAAAACTGACTTGAGTTACATTACAGCTGAAACTGCTTTACATCGATGCAAAAGTAGCAATATTACAATATCTTAGTTAACTTACTTATTAATTATTTAATAAATTAACTGGCAACTTAGATAGTCCCAGTTGCTCACTCTTAGATTAATGCCATTATGCTCAGTCTTTGGGCATTAATTTTGACTGACACTCCAGTACAGTAATGAGGGAATGCTCTATTGTCAGAGGTGCCGACTTTCAGATAAGATGTTAAACTGAGGGTCTATCTGCCTTGTCAGGTGGGCGTAAAAGATCCCATGACACTATTCGAAGAAAAGCATGGATATTCAACCTGGTCAACAATTTCCCCTCAACCAACATTAATAAAACAGTTTAATTGGTTATTTATCTCACTTCTATTTGTTTTGCCCAAATTGGCTGCCGCATTTCCCTACATGACAACAGTGACTACACTTCATTGGCTGTGCAGCACTTTGGGACATCCTGAGGTTGTAAAAGGCGCTATATATAGATGTTCACATCTAGCTATGATGTTTGTTTACAACCCTTATCCTAAAAATAGAACATAGTAGAGAAGAGAATTATACGCTCTGGTGAGCATGGTGGATATGGTTCTCAAAGGGTTGAGAGACATCCAGGAAATAGATTTTGGAACAAAACAGGGTTAACTAAATGGTAGTGCATGCAGCCAAGTCTCTGAAAGGTATGGATGATTGTTCTTGCAATACAAAATTGTGAAGAGAATAAATTTAGCTTTGTGCAGCTTGAAGAGAATGAGAGTGATAGATGCTCCAGTATGTTGGCAATGTGGAAAAAAGGAAGAGAGACATCTCTTATTCAGCTGTGATGAAGTAAGTCCCTTTTGGAGGAGGATAATGAGGGTTTCTTGGGTCATAAGAACATAACAAATAGGAGCAGGGGTAGGCCATTTGGCCCTTCAAGCCTGCTCCGCCATTCAGTAAGATCATGGCTGATCTTCCACCTTAACTCCACTCTCCGGCACTATCCCCATATCCCTCGATTCCCTTAATATCCAAAAATCTATCGATCTCTGTCTTGAATATACACAAGCCCTCTAGTGCAGAGAATTCCAAAGATTCACCACCCTCAGTGAAGAAATTTTTCCTCATCGCAGTCCTAAATGGCTGACCCCTTATTCTGAGACTGTGACCCCTGGTTCTAGACTCCGCAGCCAGGGGAAAAACATCCTCTCTGAATCTACCCTGTCAAGCCCTGTAAGAATTTTGTATGTTTCAATGAGATCACCTCTTATTCTTCTAAACTCCAGAGAATATAGGTCTAGTCTACTCAATCTCTCTTCATAGGACAATCCCCCCATCCCAGGAATCAGTCTGGTGAACCTTTATTGCACTCCCTCTATGGCAAGTATATCCTTCCTTAGGTAAGGAGACCAAAACTTTATCAGGGCTACCCCTCCTCCTTTTCCATTTTGCCTCTTTTCTAAAAGTTAAGTATTCTGGAATATTTAATTCCCAACCTTGGCCACATTGCAACTACGTCTCCGTAATGGTTGTTAGATCAAACCTATTAATTTCTATCTGCGCTATTAATTCATCTATTTTGTTGTGAATGCTTTGCGCATTCAAATATAGTGCTTTTAGCTTTGACATTTTTCTATTTTTCCCTGATGTCACCTTAGTCACTGATGCCTTATTACCTTTGTTACTCTCTGTCCCTTCCTGACCCACTCTGCTTATTTTACCCAAAACTCTACTCTGCTGTAGAGCCTTGACATTTCTCTCGCTGCTTTGAAATTTACTTTTTCCTGAATCCTCCCACCCACCCTTCATTCATTTAAAGCCCTGTCTACTGCCCTAGTTATTCAGTTCACCAGGACACTGGTCCCAGCCCAGTTTAAGTGGAGCCCATACCAAAGAAACAGCTCCCTCTTTCCCCAGTACTGGTGCCAGTGCCTCATGAACTAAAACCCCTACCTCCCACACCACTTTTTGAACCATGCATTTAAACCTCTAATCTGTTTGTCCCTATGCCAATTTGCGCGTGACTCAGGTAACAATCCAGAGATTATTACCTTTGAGGGTCTGCTTTTTAATTTGGACCCTAGCTCCTCAAACTCACTCAGCAGAACCTCATTCCTAGTTCTACCTATGTTGTTGGTTCCTACGTGGACCACAACAACTGGATCTTCCCCCTCCCACTTCAAGTTCTATTCCAGCTTTAATCCTGGCACCAGGCAGGCAACACAACCTTCGGAACTCTCGATTGCGGCTGCAGAGAACAGTATCTATCCCCCTGACTATACTGTCCCCTACCACAACTACATTTCCTTTCACTCCCCCACTTGAATGGTCTCCTGCACCATGGTGCCATAGTCAGTTTGCTCATCCATCCTGCAGGCTTTTCCCTCATCCACACATGCCGCAAGAACCTCATACCTGTTGGACAAGGGCAAAGGCTGAGGCTCCTCCAGCACTGCACCTGGGGTACCCTTACCTGCCGAGGGGTCCCCTTACCTTACCTGTCCCTGACCACTAACCAGACCTGTACCACTAACTAACCTAAGGGGTGTGACTGCCTCCTGGATCAAAGTGTCCAGGTAACTCACCCCATCCCTGATGTCTCGCAATGTCTGCACCTCAGACTCCAGCTCAAAAACTCTGAGCTGAGGTTCCTCAAGATGCTGGCACTTACTGCAAACATGGTTGTCCGGGATCACAATGCTCTCCACAAACTCCCAGATGCTGCAGTTGCGGCACACCACCTGCACTGCCATCCCTATGTGGTAAACCACTTTTATCGTTCACTATCGTTACACTATGGTTATCACTGTTTATATCGTTACACTATGATTATCACTGTTTACACTGTTGTATCACTACACAAGGTCACCTCTTGTCACGCTGTTATACCTGGGCTGACCACAGCTGACTCCGCCCATGGCTCCGCCTGCTTGCCCAGATATAAAGGTGGTCGACTGGCTGGTATTCCTCCTTGTTGGATCCGATCACCCACGAGGGTGGGCTCTGTTATTTAGCCAATAAAAACCTATAGTTACTAACTTAACTCGTCGCTTTTCATGAACTGAATTGATAGGTATATCAATTTTATTGGCTAAATTTTGAAATGTCTACAACGGAGCAGCCAAACGACCAGTCAGACGTACAGCCTCAGCCAAACGGCCATCTACAACAGCCCCAGCAGCCGGCCTGGCTACGAGCCCTCCGGCCGCCGTACCTGGATCTAAACCCACAGGCTGCGAATTCAGCCCTCGACTTCAAACACTGGCTGAGCTGCTTCGAAGCCTACCTGGGAGAATCCGGCGTGCCTCCGGCATCCAAACTAAGAGTTCTGACCGCTCAGGTGAGCCCCAAAGTATTTGCACTCATCCGGGACATTGCCACATACGAGGACGCCCTCAACCTGCTAAAAGAACAGTATTGGAGCCCTGTAAACTCAATGTACGCCAGGCATCTCCTAAGATCCCACTCGCAACAGCCAGGAGAGTCGGTTGATGATTTCTTACGGGCGCTGCAAATACTCGGCAGGGACTGTGACTTTAAAGCCGTAACAGCTGCAGAACATACAGATGGAAACATGCGAGATGCCTTCATGAAAGGCCTTCGGTCAGACTACTCACGGCAAAGACTGCTGGAATCAAAGGACCTCGACCTGAAAACAGCTGCTACCCTCGCTCGCTCCTTGGAAGTGGCCCATCGGGACCTCGAGGCGTACTCCAGGTACTGTGCTGCGCGACCTTGGGACTCGGGCCCGACCCCGGCCGCAATACCCCTCGCACCGCCGCCTCTGGGACCTACCACAGCGTCGGTGTCCCGGAACCGATCGGGACCGCCACCCCCGGTACCGGCTGCGACATCGGAGCCCCGCGATCGGGCCGCCGGCTGCTTCTTCTGTGGCCAGGCGAAACACCCGAGGGCGCGCTGCCCTGCAAGAAACGCGACCTGCTCCGACTGCCACAAGAAAGGCCACTTCGCGAAGGTCTGCAGGGGGAAAGCCACAGACGCCAGCAGTGCCTCCTGCGAGTTGTGGGGGCGGCCATCTTTCATCAAGGCCACAGATGCCAGTATCTCCTCGTGTGAGTCGTGGGGGCGGCCATCTTTGATCAAGGCCACCGACGCCGGCAGTGCCTCATGTGAGTTGTGGGGACGGCCATCTTCTCCGCCATCTTATTCAACGTCGTGGGCGCCGCCATTTTGTTCACCACACTCGACCGCCACCTTGTCTCCAGACCCGACCACCGCCTCACCCGCAGACTACAGCAGCTCGCTCAGCCATACACTAGCCTCTGTCACACTTGACCAAGCTCGCCCGCATCACCTGTCCAAGTCCATGATGGACATCAAAGTAAACGGCCACGCCACGACCTGCCTGTTCGACAGCGGAAGCACGGAGAGTTTCATCCATCCAGACACGGTAAGCCACTACTCCCTCACTGTCCGGCCAACGCGCAACCGGATCTCGATGGCGTCGAGGTCCCATTCTACAGACATCAGCGGCTACTGTGTTGTGACCCTGTCGGTTAGGGGCACGGAGTATAAAAATTTTAAACTTCTCGTCCTGCCCCAGCTCTGCGCTGCCGTCCTACTAGGGCTGGATTTCCAATGCCACCTCCAAAGTGTCACTTTGGCATGCAGTGGACCCCTCCCCCCACTCACAGTCTACAACCAGCAGCTTTCAAACCGCCCACCGCGTACCACCTGCGGCCTATCCACCCTCAAGGTCCCGCCCCCCTCCCTGTTCGCTAACCTCACCCGCGACTGTAAACCCGTCGCTACCAAGAGCGGGCGGTACAGCGCCGGGGACAGAGCTTTTATTAGCTCTGAGGTGCAACGTCTCCTGAAGGAGGGCATCATCGAGGGGAGCACCAGCCCCTGGCGTGCCCAGGTCGTAGTCGTTAAGACCGGCAATAAAAAACGCCTGGTCATCGACTACAGCCAAACCATAAACCGGTACACCCAGCTGGACGCATACCCCCTTCCCCGCATATCTGATATGGTCAATCAGATTGCACAGTACCGGGTATTCTCTACCATCGACCTTAAGTCGGCCTATCACCAACTCCCTATCCGCCCTGAGGACCGCCAGTATACCGCCTTCGAGGCGAATGGCCGCCTCTACCACTTCCTTAGGGTTCCCTTCGGCGTCACCAACGGGGTTTCGGTCTTCCAAAGGGAGATGGACCGGATGGTTGACCAGAACGGGCTGCATGCCACGTTCCCTTATCTAGATAACGTCACCATCTGCGGCCGCGACCGGCAGGACCATGATGTTAATCTGGAGAGATTCCTCCGTACGGCCCAACGGCTGAACCTCACCTACAATAAGGAGAAATGTGTGTTTAACACCTCGCGTCTTGCCATCCTCGGCTGCGTAGTAGAGAACGGAGTCATCGGCCCCGACCCCGAAAGAATGCGCCCCCTCATGGAGCTTCCCCTCCCCCACTGTCCAAAGGCGCTGAAGAGAACCCTGAGGCTCTTCGCCTATTATGCCCAATGGGTGCCCAATTATGCGGACAAAGCCAGACCCCTCATGAAGTCCACCTCCTTCCCCCTGACGGCAGAAGCATGCGCAGCCTTCTCCCTCATAAAGGGAGACATTGCTAAGGCCACAATGCACGCGGTGGATGAGTCTATCCCTTTCTAAGTGGAGAGCGATGCATCCGACTTCGCCCTAGCTGCAACCCTTAACCAGGCGGGGAGACCTGTGGCCTTCTTCTCAAGGACCCTCCAGGGCCCTGAGATCCGACACTCTTTGGTCGAGAAGGAGGCCCAGGCGATCGTGGAGGCAGTACGACGCTGGAGGCATTACCTGGCAGGCAAATGATTTACCCTCCACACCGACCAGCGTTCGGTCGCTTTTATGTTTAATAACAAGCTGAGGGGCAAAATCAAGAATGACAAGATCTTGAGGTGGAGAATCGAGCTCTCCACCTATGATTATGATATCTTGTACCGGCCTGGTAAACTGAACGAACCCCCAGGTGCTCTATCATGAAATACATGCGCCAACGCGCAAATTGATAGACTGCAGACCCTCCACAACGACCTCTGCCACCCCGGGGTCACCAGACTTTACCACTTCATTAAGGCCCGCAACCTGCCCTACTCCATCGAGGAGGTCAGGACCATGACCAGGAACTGCCAAACCTGTGCCGAATGCAAACCGCATTTCTTTAGGCCGGACAGAGCAAGCCTGATCAAGGCCACCCGCCCCTTCGAGCGCTTGAGCATCGATTTTAAGGGGCCCCTCCCGTCCTCTGACCGTAATGTGTACTTCCTCAACATTATTGATGAGTACTCCCGTTTCCCCTTTGCCTTCCCCTGCCCAGACATGACCAGTACAACGGTCATCAAATGCCTGAACGACCTCTTCGCCTTGTTCGGGTTCCCGAACTATATACATAGCGACCGGGGCTCATCCTTCATGAGCGAGGAACTTCGCCAGTTCCTACTAGCGAGAGGTATTGCTGCAAGCAGGACCACCAGCTACAACCCCCGAGGGAACGGCCAGGTGGAAAGAGAGAACGCGACTGTCTGGAAGGCCGTTCTCTTAGCCTTAAAGTCTAAGGGCCTCCCAACCTCTCGCTGGCAGGAAGTCCTCCCGGCAGCGCTGCATTCCATCCGGTCACTGCTTTGCACTGCCATTAACGCCACCCCCCATGAACGAATGTTTGTTTTCCCCAGGAAGTCGACTACGGGAACCTCGCTACCAACGTGGCTGACTTCTCCGGGGCCCGTCTTGCTGCGAAAGCACGTGAGGGCCCATAAAACGGACCCCCTGGTCAAGAGGGTGGACCTCCTGCACGCCAACCCCCAGTACGCCTATGTGGCATACCCAGACGGGCGGGAGGACACAGTCTCCTTACGAGACCTCGCACCCTCGGGCACCCCTGAGACATCACCGTTACCCCCCACCACCCCCCCAAATCCAGCCCAGGTAGACGGCATGCCGGAACCCCACGAGCCTTCGCTGACCACGCAGACACCAGCATTAACATCGGATACTGCAACACCGCCGCCGCTGCTGCGCCGATCAGAAAGGCTTACGAGGCCTCCGGACAGACTAACATACCCGAACTGGTAGTACACTTCACCCCGCCGGACTCAAATTTAAACAAGGGGTGAATGTGGTAAACCACTTTTATCGTTCACTATCGTTACACTATGGTTATCACTGTTTACACTGTTGTATCACTACACAAGGTCACCTCTTGTCACGCTGTTATACCTGGGCTGACCACAGCTGACTCCGCCCATGGCTCCGCCTGCTTGCCCAGGTATAAAGGTGGTCGACTGGCTGGTATTCCTCCTTGTTGGATCCGATCACCCACGAGGGTGGGCTCTGTTATTTACCCAATAAAAACCTATAGTTACTAACTTAACTCGTCGCTTTTCATGAACTGAATTGATAGGTATATCACCCTATATGACATTGTTATATTTAATTAAATTTGTAATTAGGTTACTTCGTTTACAGTGTAGTTTCTTGACTACTTGATCTAGATTAAGTTATGGGTACTGAAATTATATATCTGCCTCTAACAAAGCACTGCAAGTAGTGTAGGCAAAAAGCAGCAACTCCTTTCCCCCTCTTCTCCAAATCCCACTCTTTCAAAATTCCTAAATAAAAGACTCTGTTTAAGTACAATCCATTTTAATCCCGCTCTATGTGCTCTGCAGATCTGTTTACTCTCATGCTCTAGGAGCCTCACCCAATTTACACGTGACTCAGCACCCCTGCTCCTGGTGATTAGCACCTATTCAAGACACTTACAGCTGACTGACAGTTAACTGCCACAGGCAGGCAGCTTCTGTTAACTACTGTTTTTAAAGTTCTAGGTTAAAGTCAAATTTCACTTTTTACATCTACTACTTACCCAATACTTACCAGAAATTCCCACTCTTTCCAAATTCCCAAATAAAACACTCTGTTTAAGTACACTCTGTTTTAATCCCACTCTGTGCTCTTAAGAATCTGAATCTCCTTATCTCTAATGAGTGCTTCGGCAGATCAGGTATGGTGTTGTTTGTCTCACTTTACATTTTGGTCAAAAATCATAATCTTTCAGTTTTATGGCTCTGAATCAGTTTCTCCTTGCATCTTTGTAAAGCATCTTGAGACGTTTCTCTACCTCAGCAATTCAATATAAACACAAGTTGTTATTGTTGGTTGGACTCTTTCTTCTAGGTTTTTCTCATGTCTCTTCCAATTCTCACCTCGCTAATTCTGCTATACACACCAACTGTTAAGAGGTGCACAAGAGTAGCCCAGGGACTATGTCATACTGATTTCTCACTCACAGGGGGAGAAGCATCTTTCTTTCATTTGACAGTGAAGCAGTACTAATAAATTACTTGCAATTCCTAGCTGAAAAGTAAAGCTGTACATAACTAGAAATCCAATGGTTGCTTCTAATATATGTGTTAAGATGAATGTGCCAATTTTTTAATATGGAAATTGGGTTAGAAACTCATCAAAAGCCATTTTAGTGTGCATTATTGTGCTATTTGTTTCTGATACAAGTGTTCTTCATTACAAGAAGTTCTGTAACTATTCTGGGAAGCATACAAATAGTTAAAAATAAAACAAAAAACTACTAGAGATTACTCTTGCTTAACATTGTTTAACTGCAGTACTTCATTTTTTCCCAATTACTGAATTACCTGCCAAAATAAATAAAACAATGATACTGTATATCCTTTATATTAAAGCAAGATAGTCAATTTTATGAGTCTTGAGAGCTACCCAACACAAATGCAGATCTGGTCAGCACAGTAAATAATGGGAATGTTCAATACATGTAATTCAACTAAATTTTCTTGGCAAAAATAGCATTTGTATCCTTCTCCAGTAGCATAGGTATCAAAAGGTTCCCACTTACGTGTCTGTTGCAACTAACTTATCCTAAAAAGTGGCTTTCACAATGGCAGTGCTTTAGAACAAACTATACAATGCCACAAAGTGATAAAGGGGTCAATTTTGAGTTTTGGGCAATTGACTGCCAGTCGCTGACCGCTTGCCCGCACTCAAAGCCAGAAAGCGGCAGTGATTTTGAGCCTCATCAACATCAGGCCGACGAGCTAAAGGGCGCCAAATGGGAGTCCTTATGTAGCTTGCCAACTGAGACCTACTAATATCAGCCCGCCCCAGCCAGCAAAGAGCCAAGTGCGACGGTGGATTTCCGGGGCAGCAGCAGCAGCCCAGATTATTTTTTGTTTGGCCTGAAAGAGCACTCCTACTGACCCCAGAAAATATCAAACTTACCTGGGCGGTGCCTCTTTACCTCTATTGCCCACGGACATGATCGGAGTGTGCACAATGTATAACCCGACCATTTCCAACCTAAAATGGCAATTGGGAACCTAGGACCCCACTTTACATATTAAAAGGGGCCTACCATCTGAAACAGATGGGCGTTTCAGTCGCCCAGCAATATGCCCGTTTCAAAGTGTTGCCAAACGCATCTTTGGGGTTAATGGGGCGATAAGGCTACCAACCTTATTTTAAGGCCATTACCACCCACATAACTCCAGGCGATACAAGTTAAAATGGACCCCAAATGTGGAGTTGCCCACAATTCCTGACAGCAAATTCCAAATAAAATTGGTAGACTTTGACTTCTCCATGTCATTATTCATATAGCCTCTAGTTTTCTCAATCCATGGTCAAATATTTAGCCTTCCCCAAAATGGTATCCTTCAGGGTATCTGTGACCTTCACCTTCTCATCACATGTTACTGCAAAGTGGGTAATCTCTATGGTTGCATCATAGTGACATGTCATAGTCATGTTACTTTTCACCCACAGAATCTTACCAAAAAAAAATGCAGTTCATCTTCTGAAGTAAAAAGAACTCCTTCCCATTTCCACTTCAACCCCAGCTCAACATAATGCTTAGGATCTCATTCTTCTCCTTGGCCTTGTTGTCTTAACATTGATATTAGCAACTTCAGACTTCAACTGTCTCTCCATTTTTTTTCCATTCATATTCACCATATTCATTTCCTTCCATTTGTGATCTGTTTTCACTCCCCTGTCTTCTCTTCAACTGAACACTGGGAAAATCAAAGCCACCATTCTTTCTCCTTGATGGAAAAAAACTCCACTCTCTTGCCACCAACTCCATCTCCCTCCCTGGTCATGCTGAGACAAAACCAAGTCATACACATCCTTGCCATTCTGTTTGACCCACATCCTATATTAGCAAGAGCAATATTTCCACCTCTACAACATGGTCACCTCCGCCCTTGCCTCAATCTTTCCACTGCTGAAACCTTAATCCATGCTTTTGACACCTCTAGACTTGATTACTCCAATGCCCTCCTTGCCAACCACTCACCTCGTCTCTCCATAAACTCTGGCCTGTCCAAAATGCAACTGCCCACATTCTGCCCTGCACGCCGTCCCACTCACCCATTCACCCTCGTCCTTGCTAACCTACATGGGCTCCCAATGCAAAAAAATGAAAATCCACATCCTTGTCTTCAAATTTATTCATAGTCTCGCCCGACAAGCTCTGCAAAATCCTCCAACCTTGTATCTTCTCCTGCATCTTTCAGTCTTCCGACTTTGCCCTGTTCTGCATCTCCCTCTCCCTTCAACCCACCTACTCAGCATTACTCTCTGGAACGCTCTCCCTAAACTCCTTAATTTCTCACTCCACTTTTAAAAACTTCAACATCCCATCTTTTCAAACAAGTTTTCAGTGACGCCCGCCAGCACCGCCCCCTGCCGCTCTGATCTATACCCCCATGGTTCAGCATTCATTTCACTATCTCCATTATAAAGTGCTTTATAACTTTCATCATATTAAAAGCACTATATAAATACAAGTTGCTGCTGCAGTCATAGCATTTTTCACTGCTTAATTGATCTAATACTTTTTGGCCTCTTCAGTTCTTTAAATCTCCCAATCTCATTGCCCAGCTGCCAAAAATGTATTATTTCCCCCCATTAGTTCGAAGACTTCTTTTCAATTTGGTACGTAAGAGTAGATTTTAATCCTGCCCGCCCTATGGCAAAGGAGTAGGCGGGCAGGAGTAGAGCACATACCGCTGCATTCCCAACACGCTCCCACCCACTGCCATCTTAACTGTGCAGCTTTCGGAGTCAGCCGAGATGCCCACCAGAGGCTTGCAAGGGCCTCACGAATACATATAAATCAGGGTCCTATAATGCAATTAGGACCCCAATGCCATTTTTACGCAAAGTCATGCCTAATGTTTAACCTGCCAGTAAAACCTAGCGAGATTGGTCTCTCAGGAGCCACTGAAGCAGTATTTAAATGGGCAGTCATGGCAAGTAATTGGATTATAGGATCTTTCTGCTCTTTGTATTGCCAGGAGAGTTTCCAGCTTCCAGATGACTTCTTTCTGACATCTCAGGAGGCTGACACCAGCAACCCTGAAATAGACTAGGTAACCAACTCTACTACACTGACTCATAAGGATGAGGAAATATAAGTTCCTGGAATCACTGCTAAAGTTGCAAGTATATCAATAAGAAGCAGAATTAATTAGGTGTTTAATATGTGTCAGCTATAAAAGGATTCTAACCATAAACTAATCACCAACTTTATCTCGGTCTTGGACATTGAGCTTAACAATGTAAAATCAACAAAGCCAGACATATCTGAATTATCTTTGTAAATTCAATTATTAATTCCCTTAGTTAACAATATCTACTAAATAAATTTCATGTTTTAACATTGAATACTTAAATGCTGTGAATTGTATTGTAAGATGCTAATAAAGAAATGGTTTTTTTACAACTTCATGGGTTGACTTCCCCTTTGATGAATTGGCAAGAAGGGGTTAATTCATTAACTCAGGACCTTATACATATCTGATAGGCAGTTGGTAGTTTAAATGTCAATATAATCTGCACCGGTTGATGTTAAGATGATTCAGTGATTGAAATGTAGATATCCAGAACTTTCCTAGATGGGGAAAATTGAGAATTTCCAAATGGTTCTCTGATGAGGAGTTAAGCTGAAGGGGTTAAGGATTTGTCTGGTGCCTTTTGATTAATAGTTTACTGATTCAGCGTTTTTACAGTTTACTATTAAGCCAGTTCCAATTCCCATAATGATGATTTAAAAAAAACACAATCAAGTGCTAATAGTGCCTTTTTGGTGACCAAGCAATAAGAGTTAAAGTTTGTCTATTAGTTACTTGCACAACACCACCAGCAGCTGCCTTATGGGTATTTGCTTTTCTTTATTTTTAATATAATTCTAACTGCTACAATCATTGCTGCATTAATTGAATGGATAACATTAAATATAGGTTGCAAAAAAGATTTTATTTAAATAATGAAAAGGACTTGTTCTATAGGAGTACCATTTCGGAATTTTGTTCATAATCCCATTAGTACGTTAAAATGATTCAATAATCAACATTTGGCATGTCCCCAAATGGTTTTTGGGGTGTTCTTTTGGAACTGCCAAAGGACGAAAGATTGGATCAAGTCTGACAATTTGGGACTACTTATTCTTATTGCACCCTCTGCTGGCTGATGCCTTGGCTTAAAAATGTGTAAATTTGTAACTAAATTTGTGCCAAAACTTTCAGCAGAACTAACATTCCAACACCATCAATTCTCCTAATAGCCAAAGAAAGCCTTACCATAGGATTACATAAGATATACAGCACAGAAACAGGCCATTCGGCCCAAACAGTCCATCCTGGCGTTCATGCTCCACTCGAGCATCCTCCACTCTTTCCACATCTAACTATCAGCATAACCCTCTATTCCCTTCTCCCTCATATGCTTATCTAGCCTCCCCTTAAAGGCATCTATACTATTCGCTTCAACCACTCCCTCTGGTAGTGAGTTCCACATTCTCACTACTCTCTGGGTAAAGAAGTTTCTTCTGAATTCCCTATTTGATTTCTTGGTGACTAATACGATGCCTCTAGTTTTGCTCTTCCCCACAAGTGGAAACACTCTCTTGTGTCTACTCTATCAAAACATAAGAAAATAAGAAATAGGAGCAGGAGTAGGCCATTTGGCCCTTCGAGCCTGCTCCGCCATTCAATAAGATCATGGCTGATCTTTTACCTCATCTCCACTTTCCTGAACTATCCCCATATCCCTTGATGCCCTTAATATTCAAAAATCCATCAGTCTCTGTCTTGAATATACTCAACGACTGAGACTCCACAGCCCTCTGGGGTAGAGAATTCCAAAGATTCACCATCCTCTGAGTGAAGAAATTTCTCCTTATCGCAGTCCTAAATGGCCGACCCCTTATTCTGATACTTTGACCCCTGGTATTAGACTCCCCAGCCAGGGGAAACATCCTCCCTGCATTTACCCTGTAAAGCCCTATAAGAATTTTGTATGTTTCAATGAGATCACCGCTCATTCTTCCAAACTCTAGAGAATATAGGCCTAGTCTACTCAATCTGTCCTCATAGGACAATCCCCCCCCATCCCAGGAACCAGTCTGGTGAATCTTTGTTGCACTCCCTCTATGGCATGTATATCCTTCCTTAGGTAAGGAGACCAAAACTGTACACAATACTCCGGGTGTGGTCTCACCAGGGCCCTATATAATTGCAGTAAGATGTCTTTACTCTTATACTCAAATCCTCTTGGAATAAAGGCCAACATACCATTTGCTTTCCCGATTGCTTGCTGTACCTGCATGTTAACTTTCAGTGATTCGTGTACAAGGACACCCAGGTCCCTCTGAACACCAACATTTCCCAATCTCTCGCCATTTAAAAAATACTCTGCTTTTCTATTTTTCCTACCAAAGTGGATAACTTCACATTTCTCCACATTATATTCCATTTGCCATGTTCTTGCCCACTCAATTAGCCTGTCTGCATCCCCTTGAAGCCTCCTTGCATCCTCCTCACAACGTACATTCTCACCCAGCTTTGTATCATCAGCAAACTTGGAAATATTACATTTGGTCCTCTCATCCAAATCATTGATGTAGATTGTGAATAGCTGAAGCCCAAGCACTGATCCTTGCGGTACCCCACTAGTTACAGCCTGCCAACCCGAAAATGACCCAATTATTCCTAGTCTCTGTTTTCTATCCGTTAACCAATCTTCAATGCATGCGAGTATATCACCCCCAATCCCATGAGCCCTACTATTGTTTAATAACCCCTTGTGTGGCACCTTATCAAATGCCTACTGAAAATCCAAATACACCACGTCCACTGGTTTCCCCTTATCGATTCTGCTAGTTACAACCTCAAAACACTCCAACATAGAAACATAGAAGATAGGAGCAGGAGTAGGCCATTCGGCCCCTCGAGCCTGTTCCGCCATTTAATGAGATCATGGCTGATCATCCAAATTAAGGACCCTGCCCCTGCTTTCTCCCCATATCCCTTTAGCCTTAAGAAATATATCTAACTCCTTCTTGAATATATTTAATGAATTGGCCTCAACTGCCTTCTGTGGTAGAGAATTCCACAGGTTCATCACTCTCTGGGTGAAGAAATTCCTCCTCATCTCAGTCCTAAATGGCTTACCCCTTATCCTTAGACTGTGACCCCTGGTTCTGGACTCCCCCGCCATCGGAAACATCCTTCCTGCATCTAGTCTGTCTAGTCCTGTTAGAATTTTGTAAGTTTCAATGAGATCCCCTCTCATTCTTCTAAACTCTAGCGAATATAAGCCTAATCGACCCAATATCTCTTCATACATCATTCCTGCCATCCCAGGTATCAGTCTGGTGAATCTTCGCTGCACTCCCGCCATGGCAAGAATATCCTTCCTCAGATAAGGCGACCAAAACTGCACACAATACTCAAGGTGTGGTCGCACCAAGGCCCTGTACAACTGTAGCAAGACATCCTTGCTACTGTACTCGAATCCTCTCGCTATGAAGGCCAACATACCATTTGCCTTCTTAACCGCCTGCTGCACCTGCATACTTACCTCCAGCGACTGGTGCACAAGGACACCCAGGTCTCGTTGCACTTCCCCTTTTCCTAATCTATTGCCGTTCAGATAATAATCTGTCTTCCTGTTTTTGCCACCAAAGTGGATAACCTCGCATTTATCCACATTATACTGCATCTGCCATGCATCTGCCCAATCACCCAACCTGTCCAAATCATACTGGAGTTTCTCTGCATCCTCCTCACAGCACACACGCCCACCCAGCTTTGTGTCATCTGCAAACTTGGAGATATTACATCTAGTTCCCTCATCTAGATCCCTCATCTAGATCATCATTAATATATATTGGCCCAGAAATTCCAGAACGGGGCTTGCAGCGCGTGCAAGCCCCGTATTTACACTTACCCCGCGCTACTGACGATCAGCTCCAGGGACGCCTGGACTTGGTGAATGAAAAAGAAGAATCCCGGGCAGCGTATGACGTCACGCCGCCCAGGAGTGCAGCCAGCGCGAAGCCAGGAGCGTGCAGTGTAAGTGAGACACGCCCCTTGAGGTCTCAGTTTCACTGGACACGCCCCCAATGTTTCTGTCAAGCTGCTAAGGATTTTTACATGCAAAGCAGCAGTTTAAATAGGTTTTTGGAAGTTTTTTGAAGATTTTGGTAACTTTTATAAACTTTTTAAAATGTTTACATTATTTTGAGTAATCTGAAGTAGTTTTAAAGAGAATTAAAGCAATTTAAAGACTTTTAAAAGCCCTAAAAGAATTTTTTTAATTCCATTTATTTATTTAGCAATGTCGTCGTCATACGTGTCTTCACACTGTTCCCTTTGGGGAACTGTATGAAGTGGTGGAAGGATTTATGGCCGTGATTAACGCTCATTCCGTGACCGTAACCATCTTTGAACCAGCCATTAGGGCGGTTAGTCCTATGGCGGGAGGGTTTTACGGGCTCCCACAAGCTATACAAGGAGGGGGGGCCACCCACACCCACGGACGCAAATATCCCACTGGATGTCAACCCAGAATTTAGAGCCGGAGCTCCGACTCCACTTGCCGGGACTGTCTGGAGCGGGGTTCGAAACCCTACCCTGATCTGGCCCAGCGGCGGGGATCCTACCGCTATGACAAAGGCCCAATCCGATTAGCAACGTGAAATGGCAGCATAGGGCTCCAGTCACGGGGAGGGAAAAGGCACAGGAAACGTATGGGTGTCACCTTTTGTGCGGAGTGGGCCTTTTGCGTAGCAGTAAGCATCCCCGCCGCTGGGCCAGAAGTAGGGTTTTGAACCCCACTCCAGACAGTCCCGGCAAGTGGAGTCGGAGTTCCAACTTTAAATTCTGGGTGGACATCCAGCGGGATACTTGCGTCCGTGGGTGTTGGTGGCCCCCCCCCCCTCAGATGGGTTGTGGGAGCCCGTAAAACCCTCCCGCCATAGGACTAACCACCCTAATGGCTGGTTCAAAGATGGTTACGGTCACGGAATGAGCGTTAATCACGGCCATAAATCCTTCCACCACTTCATACAGTTCCCCAAAGGGAACAGTGTGAGGATACGTACGATGATGACCTCTTGCGCAATGCACCTCCTTGGACCCTCAGTCACAGATGCGAGGGGGCAAGTCGTGCAATTGTTAAATTTTTCATTTTATTGACATGTAAAATGTTGGCCCAGTAATTCCCTTCCAACTGCGCGAGTACGGTCGGGGTACTTACGCATCTGGCCGGATGAAATGCCGGTTTTCAGCATGCACAGTGCTTTTGGGGAAAACCGGCATTTCCTGTCCTCTGAACGAAGGGGTTCAGAGGCAGAACGCGTGCGACTGCACAGGCAGCGCATGCGCAGTATAATTCGCCGCTTTCATTACTGCTTTCAGTGAGGTCAAGTCCTTACAACTTACACATGAAAAAAGCATGGGTACAGTTGCTCCAGAGGCTGCGGAGGAAGATATTTCTTATCGTGGAGCTTCTGAAAGTATGTATGTCTGCATATATTCCTTTGCGTGTTATGTATATATTCCTTTACTTATGTGTATGAATGTATTATTTAATTATGACTTTCAGAGAAAGTAACTTATTTGAAAATCATAATTAAAAACATACATTCATACACATTAGTAAAGGAATATAAAACATACATACATATACGTAAAGGAATATATGTGGACATACATACATAACTCATTCTCACATTCCATTCACACAGCCACAATTGCTCCTTCTACCTACCGTTCTGAAAACCCTTTATAAAAAAAAATTTTAAAAAAAATTTAACTTTAAAACTTACTTAAAATTTCTTAAAATAACTTCCCTCCCTTTCCCAAACAAAAATATTGCATTTCAGAAGCTCCACGATAAAATGTTTCTTCCTCCGCAGCCAATGAACCAGTTTACACTTGCTTTTTTCAAGTGTAACTTCTGAGAACTTACCCTCACGGATTTCATGAATGAAATCTACGAAGTTCACTGCGCAAGCGCTGCCTGTGCAGTCGCACGCGCTCGAGGTCTGGAAATGCCGGCGTTCCCCGCATGCGCTGTTCATGCTGAACGCCGGCATTTCCAACGGCCAGATGCGTGAGTACCCCGAGCACACTCACGCCTTTGGCCGTGAATTTCTGGCCCATTGTGAATAGCTGGGGTCCTAGCACCGATCCCTGCGGTACCCCACTAGTCACTGCCTGCCACTCGGAAAAAGACCCGTTTATTCCGACTCTTTGCTTTCTGTCTGCCAACCAGTTCTCTATCCAAGTCAGTACCTTACCCCCAATCCCATGTGCTTTAACTTTTCACGCTAATCTCTTATGCGGGACCTTATCGAAAACCTTCTGAAAGTCCAAATACACCACATCCACTGGTTCTCCCTTATCTATTCTACCGGTTACATCCTCAAAAAATTCCAGTAGATTAGTCAAGCATGATTTACCTTTTGTAAATCCATGTGGACTTTGTCCGATCCTGTCACTGTTTTCCAAGTACTGTGCTATTACATATTTTATAATACTCTAGCATTTTCCCCACTACCGATGTCAGGCTTACAATTCCCCGTTTTCTCTCTATCACCTTTTTTAAATAGTGGGGTTACATTAGCTACCCTCCAATCCATGGGAACTGTTCCAGAGTCTATAGAATTTTGGAAGATGACCAGCAATGCATCTACTATTTCTAGGGCCACTACAGATTTGTCAAACACGATTTCTCTTTCATAAATCCGTGTTGACTCTACCCAATCCCATTATTATTTTCTAAGTGCCCTATTACCACGTCCTTAATAATAGATTCTAGCATTTTCTCTACTACTGATGTCAGGTTAACTGGTCTGTAGTTCTCAGTTTTCTCTCTCCCTCCTTTCTTAAATAGTTGGGTTACATTTGCTACCTTCCAATCTACGGGAATCATTCTGGAATCTATGGAATTTTGGAAAATGACAACCAATGCATCCACTATCTCTATAGCCAACTCTTTCAAAACCCTAGGATGTAGACCATCAGGTCCAGGGAATTTATTGGCTTTCAGTCCCATTAATTTCTCCAGTATTACTTTTTTACTAATACTAATATCTTTCAGTTTCTCATTCTTGCTAGACCCTTGGTTGTCCACTAGTTCCGGGAAATTCTTTGCGTCTTCTTCCGTAAAGACAGACACAAAGGCCTCGATTTTCATTGAGCCGTGGAGTCGGGATTGGAGGCATGCGGGGGGTTAAATTCCCGAAATCGGGGGTCCCGACCCCATCCCAATTTCAAAGGAGGCGGGTACCTACCCCGCACTGGGACCCACCTACCCGAGGCGGGAAGGGATTAGTGCCAATTAACTGCCTGTTAACAGGTAGTTAACAGGCAGTTTTTAGCCTAATCCCTATTTTTAAGCTTGAACTGTGGGAATCCCGACGGCTCCAAACCATGCCAAGTTGGAGGAGTCGGGCCGTCAGGTTGAAGGGCTTAGAGGGGTCAAGATGTCGGTGTTCAGGTGAATGATGTGTACATGAGTGCAAAGGTAAGTGTGTTTGGTGTGTCTAAATTGATTAAATAAGTTTTACATACCTTGTCAGCCTTCCTTCCTTTAGGTTCGGGGAGTCCCTCATCTCACCGGCACAAAAAGCAGAATGGCTGCGATCTGTCAAAAGTGGCAGCCTGCAGCTTTCTGTGCAGGAGAGATTTCTAACCGAGTCTGTGGAGAAGGACTCATGTTAGAAGACTGTCAGTGTTTGACAGCTTCAAACAGCTGTGAAATGCTGATATTTCATCTGTCAAAATTTCTTGACAGATGAAATTTCAGTCTGTGACGTCACCTGTTGCCAGGTGGCCCTTAATTGGCCTGCTGAGCGGGCTCAACAAGGTCAATCAAGTTAAAATCGCGTGGATTGGCCGCATCTCGATGGAGGCAGGACTACAACCCCGAAAGATGTAGTCCAGCCTCCTTCCCGACTTCTGAATGAAAATCACCCCAAAAGTATGTGTTTAATTTCTCTACCATTTCCTTATTCCCCATTATAATTTCTTCTGTCTCAGCCTGCAATGGACCCACATTTACTTGCTAATCTTTGCCTTTTTACATACCTACAGAAGCTTTTAGTCTATTTTTGTGCCTCTCGCTAGTTTACTCTCATATTCTATTATCCCTTTCTTTATCAATTTATTGGTCCTCCTTTGCTGCATTCTAAAATCCTCCCAATCCTCAGGCTTACTACTCATTTTGGCAGCATTATAAGACTCTTCCTTTGATCTAATACTATCTTTAATTTCTCGTTAGCTACGGTTGGACCACTTTTCCTGTGGGGTCTTTGGGGGGAAAATTCAGTTGGTTTGCACCTCCCGTTAGCGCCTTAAGAGGGCGCTAATGGAGCGCAAAGCAACTAACGCCCAGGCGCGGCGATGTCTGCGCCGCTCGCAAAATTGATCAGGCATTTTGCGATGGCACTAAACAATACCGCCCCGACCTCCTGCGTACGCAGATATTGATGTCATTCAAGCATGCAACGCCCTTGTGGCGCCCCGGACCGGATATTGAGTGGCGCCCCCCTCCTTTACGCCTGGCGCAAGCAACGACAGGTAGACTGGAACGTTTCCCAGTCGTTGTGGGGCTGGGGGAGCGCTATCTAAAGGCGGCCCCTTCCTGGCTTTTTCTGTGGTCGACATTTTTGCACCACTTGTTCTGACAGAGAGATTCTGAGAGAAGGAGAGGCTTCTGCATAGAGTCAACGCTGTGTGAAATAGTTTTGGCTACTGAGCATCACTTTGCAGTTACTTTTGTTTTTAACCTTCATTACTTTGATTGCCAAGAGACTGTGGGGGCTGCACTGATTCGGGGCGTCGTCCTGCACCTGCAGATTCGGAGGCCACAGCGACGCAGAGAGAGAGAGTGGCAATCATGGCCAGACGGAGGAGGGCCAACAGGCCTCCGTACAGGAGACCTTACCATCCCAGGGTATTTCGCCAACAATTCTCCTACATTAATATGTCTGAGGAGCAGTGTTTGCGAAGGCTGCACTTCAGCAAGGAGGTGGTCACTGAGCTCCGCCACCTGCTGCAGCCAGATCTGCAGCCTCTACTGAGGACCATGACGTCTCTGTCAGTGGCAGTGAAGATCACAGTGGCTCTGAACTTTTATGCCACCGGCTCCTTTCAAGCAGCTACTGGGGACATCGCCAATATCTCCCAGTTCGCGGTCCGTTGCTGCATCCATCAGGTCACAAATGCCCTCTATAAAAGACGACAGTATATCTCTTTCCCGATGACCCGGGCCAAACAGCATGAACGCGCATTGGGCTTTGCGAGGATAGTGGGCTTCCCCATGGTGCAGGGCGCCAATGACTGCATGCATGTGGCATTGCGTGCACCACATGAGAATGTGGAGGATTTCCGCAACCAAAAGGGATTCCACTACTTAAATGTCCAGTTGGTCTGTGACCACAGACAGCTGATACTCGCTGTCAATGCCAGCTATCCTGGCAGCAGCCACGATGCATTCATCCTGCGTCAGACTGCTGTGGTAGAACTTTTCCAGGCACCGCATCACCCAAGTGGTTGGCTCCTCGAGGACAAGGGTTATCCACTGTGCAGCTGGCTGATGACACCGCTCCGTAACCCGAACACCGCTGCCGAGCTGCGGTACAACGAGAACCATCTCACCACCAGGAACATCGTTGAGCACACAATCAGCGTGCTCAAGCAATGGTTCCGCTGTCTGGACCACTCAGGAGGAGCCCTGCAGTACTCGCCTGAGCGAGTCTCCCTCTTCATAGTTGTGTGCTGCATGCTGCATAACCTGGCAATCCTCAGGACCCAGCCAATGCCACTAGGCCTTGGAGCACCACCGGAGGAGGAGGAGGAAGATGATCATCAGCAGCACCAAGGTGGGAGGGAGGCCCACAATGTTGAAACTGGAAGGGCCATCCGTCAACGGCTGATAGCAAGCCGCTTCTGGGCCCCTGCTGAGGAAATGGCTTCTGCCATTGAGAACAACATGAATGAAACCAACCCGCAACCCCTAAGCCGGCCAAGGTAGCAATGATTCCAAAGACCAAACATGTAAATTTTGAATACAAAACCTTATTTATTGAACAAAAACTCTGTGTGTGTCATTTCTTCATGACAAACTAATAGAAAGAAACACAAAAAAAGTCATTAACATAACTGGTTCTCACAACCTGGGGATAATGTCCAAAACACTAAACAAAAGTTTGAACACGAACCCCGGCCTTTAATAAAAAATTGACCAACATTTTGTCACACCTCCTACTTTTTGCCCTTCAAGGGTGATCTCCTTCCCTTGCGCACTTCCCCCCCTTCCCAACCTACTGCTCCTCCGTAATGGGGCCCCAGTGGCTGCAGCAAGGCTGGTGGAAGGCTGCTGATTGTCAGAACCTGAGACTGCAGATGCCCTTGAAGGACGGCCTCGACCAGCTCTGGGCCTGGAGGGCCCGGCTGCAGACTGCACCAACTCTGCATGGGTGACAGCAGTCTGGGCTACTGGCGGTGGCAAGTGCAATGGGGAAGTGACAGTGGTGGCAACAGGAATGTTGTCATCTTGAGAGAGGACAGCAACTCCCTGCTCAACCGACATGCTGGCACTCCCATGGGGCAGCACTTCAGCATCCGGAGCAATCTGCTGGAGCACAGATTGCTGGCCTGCTGCGGCGCGGTGAGAGCCCCGGGGAAATGTGTCCGAACCAGCAACGATGGCAGCAGTCAGTGCTTGCGTGGCCTCAATCTGAGTCGGCATGAGAGCAGTCTGAGACGGGGTCATGGCAGCCAGTGACTGAATTGCAGCACTAAGCTTTAGTGTGGCATCTGCCTGTGCTACAGCGAAGTGCTCCACACTCGCCAGTGATTCAAAATCGCTGAGGGGTTGCAGCTGAGGCCACCCTCCACCCGTCCGTTGCTGCTGTCTCCTATTATGAGATAGCTTGACCTACAAGAAAAAGGACGGCGTCTGAGTAAATATACAGCCATGCTCTTGCCTGATGTGCCTCCCATAATTGAATAGCCCTTACTCTATGCAGCCATGGTCTTGCCTGATGTGCCTCCCATAATTGAATAGCCCTTACTGTATGCAAAGTGTGGAATGTGCGTGTGTGTTTCATGAGAGGGCCATAGGTGTTGGATGAGTGTTGGGCATTGGGGTTTTAAGACCCTCTGGCCATAGAGTGAGGTTGAGATGGAGGGATGAAGAGGTATTGAAAAAAAGCCGCTCACCGCGACGACCCGAGTGAGGTCACTGAACGTTTTTCGACATTGAGTATGGGTCCTGGGCACCATGCTCCTGGAGGAGACGTTCTGAGCCACCTCCCTCCACACTCTTCTGTACTTGCGCGGCAAAGGCCTCCTGCCACTCAGGGAAGAGTATAGATCTTCTGCGCTCCACCTCGCCAACCAGAGCATCTAAGGCCCGCTCGCTGAACTCATTCTCTCACCCTCTCCATAGTCCTCGGCTGGAAGATTTAGGCACAGGTCTCTCCAGGCCGAGATTCAAGGCTCCAATGAGCAGGGTGTGGCTGGAGAGCAAGATCGACCCTCCCCTTTAAGAACTGTCCGGCGCCAGTGTGTCTGTGTTCCATCGCTAACTGACATCACCTGCACTGCACCCGCGCTCTGAGTTAGCGCCTCGCTCCTCGGCCTTTGCGCCTTAAGACAGGTGTGTAGTGCCTGATTTAGCGTTCCAATCACCTCCAGGGGCGATAAAAGCCAAGTTTGCTGTCGGAAGCGATAATTAGCGGCAGGCACTAAGCTTTGCGCACGGCCGATATTCGTGCCCCAAACGGGGCGATATTGAATTTCTCCCCCTTTGTGCCTTAAAGGAATGTATATTTGTTGTAAATTATGTATTCATTCTTTAAATGCTAGCCATTGCTCGTCCACTATCATACCTTTTAATGTAGTTTCCCAATCTACCTTAGCCAACACGCCCCTCATACCTACGTAGTTTGCTTTGTTTAGATTTAAGACCCTAGTTTCGGATTTAATTAAGTCACTTCCAAACTCAATATAAAATTCTATCATATTATGGTCACTCTTCCCTAAAGGCCCCTTTACTACAAGGTTATTAATGAACCCTTTCTCGTTGCACAATACTAGATCTAAAATAGCCTGTTCCCTAATAACAACAGAAAATGCTGGAAAAACTCAGCAGGCCAGGCAACATCCGTGGAGAGAAATTAGAGTCGACGTTTCGGGTCTAACCCTTTTTCAAAACTGGAAAGGAAATGAAATAGATCGAAAGGCAGGGCTGCTTCTTCTTATCGTGTCCACGGACAGTCTATACATAGCCCAGCCAGAACTGGACACATTTTTGCACCTTGTTGTTGAATTCGGCAAGATCTGCAACAGTGCAGGGTTCCTCTAACGATGGGCATTGCAGGAGATGTTGCATAGTCTGTGCCTCAGTTCCACATTCACAAGTTGTCGGGCTGGTTGAATATCCCCATTTGCTTAGTGACACCTTTGAGCAACCTACACCGGTCCTAAGTCTGTTAAGGCACTTCCAGGTTGCCCAGTTGCAATTAGCTCCTGGGGGAAGGCTTTCATCAAGTAAAATTTCCATCGCTGGGGGTTGTTCAAGACTGGCGAGCCGGTCTTTCCACAAGGCGATGCGGGCTTCAGATGAGGTTGATTGTAATGGAACAACACTGTTCATGAAGCTCTTTCTTGACTTTAGGCGGCTGGGTGTAGGTGTATGACAATGCAGAGGGTGCCTCTCATCTGATGTTTGACGGAGTCGCTCTTTCTTGCTGGCTACCGTTCTTCTTATATCAGGGGGAGCAATACCCGCCAGGATATATAGGCTGTTGGTGTTTGTTGGTTTTAAGCAACCTGTGATAAATCGGCAGCTTGCATTCAGAACGGCATCCATCTTCTTGGCATGAGTAGACCTTTCCCATGCAGGGCAGGCATATTCGGCAGTGGAATAGCAAAGAGCAAGTGCACTGGTTCGCAACGTTTTCGGGCTTGTTCCCCATCTTGTGTTAGTGAGCTTATTCAGGATGCTGTTTCGTACGCTCACTTTTGCCTTTGTCTTCTCGATGTGGTTCTTGAAGGTGAGGCATCGGTCAAGGATGACTCCTAAGTAGATAGGGTGCTCGCAATGCGTCAGTGTTGCTCCACACCAGGTTACTTTCAGCTGGCGTTTGGCTTCACGGTTTCCGAGGTGGAATGCACAAACTTGCGTCTTTGATGGGTTTGCGCGAAGGTGGTTTTCTTCATAGTAGGATTTTAGTCCCTCCAAGGCCTCAGAAAGCGTTTTCTCCATGGTGTTAAAATCAGTGCTTTGGGCAGTGACACATAAGTCATCAGCATATATAAAACAGCATGTAGCACCGTCTATAGGTTGGTCATTCGTGTAGATGTTGTACAGCAGCGGTGGAAGAGAACAAAAGAAGTGAAGAGACATGAAGAGGTATTCAAAACGAGACGAGACGAGATGGTGATAGGACTAGTGGAGACAAAAGACGGCTCAGATTAGGTGTGAAATGTTCTGGCAGAATGAGAGACAGCTGCTATGTGGGAGAGAGAAAAAAAAGGAAAGGTGGGGAGAGGGGAAAACCAAAACAAAGGGGTGGATAAAAAATATAAGTAAAAATGTAATAGGGGCCAAGGTTATGATCTGAAATTGTTGAACTCGATATCGAGTCCGGAAGGGTGTAAAGTGCCTAATCGGAAGATGAGGTGCTGTTCCTCGAGTTTACGTTCAGCTTCCGTGGAACAATTCAAGAGGCCAAGGACGGTGAGGTCCGAGTGGGAATGCAGCGGTGAATTAAAATGACAGGCGACCGGAAGCTCGGGGTCACCCTTACGGACTTAATGGAGGTGTTCCGCAAAGCGGTCACTCAATCTGCGTTTGGTCTCCCCAATGTAGAGGAGCCTGTTCCCTAGTTGGTTCCTCAAAATACTGATCTAGAAAACTATCTTGCATACACTCCATAATTTTAAAGACCTCTATTACGTCATCTCTCAGCCTTCTCTTTTCAAGAGAAAGGCGACCCGGCCTGTTCATCTTTTCCTGATAGGTATAACCTCATATTTCTGGCATCATCCTTGTAAATCTTTTTTGCACTTTCTCCAGTGTCTCTGTATCTTTTTTATAATATGACGACCAGAATTGAGGTAAATCTTTTTTCCATTATTTTTAAATATTCTGTAATTGATACAAGGTATAAGGGCATAATAGTAATTTCCACGTACATGCCAACTAGTCCAAGCATTTGCTAAATCCAATAAATTCCAATTTGTTCCCACCTTATTGTGTATTGACAAACACCTGTTAAGTGAAATTGGAAGTATAAGGAATGTTTTCATGTTTGTCCCAAGTATGGCATATAAACATTCGCTCCCTCCACCACCAGTGCAGCGTGGCTCCAGTGTGTACCATCTACAAGATGCACTGCAGCAACTCACCAAGGCTCCTTCGACAGCACCTCCCAAACCAGTGACCACGACCACTTAGAAGGACATGGGAAGCAGGCGCATGGGAACACCATCACCTCCAACTCTCTCACCATTCCGACTTGGAAATACTGTACATCACTGTTCCTTCATCGTTGCTGGGTCAGAATCCTGGAACTCCCTCCCTAACAGCACTGTGGGAGTACCGTCATCACATGGACTGCAGTGGTTCAAGAAGGTGGCTCACCACCACCATCTTCTCAAGGGCAATTAGGAATGGGCAGTAAATGCTGGCCTTACCAGCGACGCCCACATCCTGTGAATGAATAATAAAAAAAAAGTAAAAATATAACTAGACTCCATTGTAATTTTCCAATCATTTGTTCAAATTAAATGAAATGCAAAATTAAATTCACAAGGACAGGAAAGGACTTGCATTTATATAGAGCCTTTCATGACCTCAGAACATCCTAAACCGCTTTACAGCTAGTTAAGTACTTCTGAAATGTAGTCACTGTTGTAATGTAGGGAAACGTGGCAACAAATTTGTGCAATGATACACAGGGCCAGATAATCTTTTCTTAGTGACATTGGTTGAGGGATAAATATTGGCTACCACCGGGAGAACTCCCTTGCTCTTCGTCAAATAGTGCCATGGGATCTTTCATGTCCACCCGAGAGGTCAGAAAGGACCTCAATTTAAAGTGTCACCCGAAAGACAGCACCTTAGACAGTGCAGCACTCCCTCGGTCCTGAAGTGTCAGCCTAGATTTTGTGCTCAAGCCTCTGGACTGGGGCTTGAATCTACAATCTTCTGTCTCAGAGACGAGAATGCTACCACTGAGTCAAGGCTAGGAAGACTGTCTACTAATAAAGGACAAGGGGGAAAAATTGAGTCGCACCCTCTTTGGGGCGCTAACTTCGCCGGGACACTACTTTTAGCCCCCGTGGCCGATTTTCCCAGGTAGCACCCCGAGAGGGAGGAGGGGCGCTACTGGAAGCGCCCCTCATCCCTCTTGGGGCGCTGCGAGGCAATATCGTGGCGTTACATGCCGCAGTGCCACGCGCTGTGGCACATCGCGCCACGGTACTGCAAGCCTTCCTCTCCTTATTAAAGGGGAGGGGCCTGGCACAGCGCGTCCCAGCGCCCAGCTGGGCCACCAGGGATCGGGAGTGCCGGCAAATGAGCCCGGCAGTCAAGAAGAGTGCCGGGCTCATTGAGAGCAGCTGGCACACCGCGGGGGGACTTCACGGGGGCCGGGGACAGCAATGGGGGCAGGTGCTGGCAGGTGGCCAGCAACAAAAATGGCCGCCCGCCACCTCCCCTTTAACTAGCGCCACCCCGGCCGCAGGTAGGCCCCCCTGATGTCCGGCGGTAAGTCAGGGGGCGCGACCGAAGATCGCGAGCGGGGCGCTGCACACAGCGATGACGTCATCGCCGGCGGCGCAGCACCGCGGGGCGCTAACGGTTACCACCGCCGCTAACCTCCCGCTGAATTTCACGGGAGGCGTGGCAGCGCCATGCCCGGGTGCTAGTTGCTTTGCGCCTCCCGTTAGCGCCCTCTTCGGGAGGCGCAAAGCAACCAAATTTCCCTCCCAGGCTTTTCTTTTAAAGAATGCTGTAATCACTATGGTCCTGATACTACAGATCTCTATCTGACTTGTGACATCTGAGAGTTGTAACTTCAATGTTCCATTGTCAGTGATGCTTAGCAGCTGTACTTGGTGCTGAGAACTGAATAAATTAAAATGAAGGGAGGAATTCCTTTGTATATGTCACAGTTTGTATTCTGAAGATTACATGATCCACTTTGTAATACCTAGGGGGAGAAATTCGGTATCGCCCTGTTTGGGGCGCTAAATTTTGAAAACTACAAAAATTAGCGCCAGGTGCTAATGATTCTCAGCTTTCTCTAAATTGGGTGTTAGTGCTCCAGGAAGGAAGTGGAGCGCTAAATCAATCGTTACCACTTCCCTTCTGGAGCACTAAACCACGCAGGAGGGGTGTTCGAGGTGCAGCGCTGCCGGGATCTGAGGCTCCTTCCCTCCTTTATAGGGAAGGGCCACTGCTGCAGGCTCTGCATTTCAATGATGTCCCTCGTCGCTAAAGGCAGCCAGGATCTACAACGATCAGCCCCAAGCACTCTAACAGAGCGCAGGGCTGATCAATCGCGGCAGTTAAAAATTTTCAAACGGCAACCTGATGGAAACAAATTTTTTTCAGCAGACCAGCGGCCTTACCTTTCATTTCTGCTCCCGAAGCACCCAGCCTCCCGAACAACGCTTTCTGCAGCTGTCGGTGTTATCGCCCGGCGATGCTGCAGGGGGCGGAACCGAATATCGGGTCCAGGGTGCTGCACAGCCGGATGATGTCACGAACTCCAGGTGCAGGAGATCATGGCACTAGGGGTTATGCCGTCGCAGGTGAATTTTGTGTGCAGTAAGTTGTTAGCGCCCCATTATCACCCCCTGGAGGCACTAACGGGAGGCGCAAAGGAGGCGAATTCAGAGCCCTAAGTCTTTCAACCTGTACTAAATGAAAAACTTAATTTCTAACTCAGAAGAAACACACGTGTGATTACAAAATTAATTGCAAAGATTAACTGTCAGAAGACGAACACCAAAGTATATTCAAACTCAGTTATTTGAGGCACAGACATTGTTATTTATCAAATAAACTATTAAGACTCCTGTGAGATGAATGAAATGAGACTCCAGGTCACTCAAAAGAAACAACTGCAACAATAATTTTGGGCTGGTATGTACTGGAAACTTATCTACAGCATGCATCATTACTATAGCATTGATTCTTCTGGAAATTATGGTGTACATGACTCAAGCCATGCCAAAATTTCCTGCTACTCTCTGTGCCACTCTGCCTTGACCCTCGCCAAAACAGTGAGAATTTCATTATCATAACTCTACCCCCTATAAAATCAATGACAATATCCAATTTGCTGCATTAACATTGCTTTGAGTGCTGCTGCCATTTAGGCACTATATAAATTCAAGTTGACGAATCCAGAATTCAGCTAGAAGGCTACCAAGGGATTTGATGCTTCCACTGTCAATGAGCTGGGGGGGGGGGGTGATTATTCTTCCTCTCTTCCCATCACCATCAATAGAACCACTCGTGGCAGAAATCCCATCACCCAAATACTTGCAGAAACAGTGCAGCGAGATTTAAGCATTTTGTTAATAGATTCTATTTTCCTCTCATTTCACCCACTACAAAATACATCTCTTTGCAAGTTCTGTACTCTATCTCAATATTTTTTTCTTTTCAATCTGCACATTTCTCTTGAATTTTATTATATTCTCAAACAACTGAGAATAACAGCAAAAGAACAAGGCAGAGAAAAGAATAAGAAAGCAAGAGCAAGCACGTGAAGAGTAATGAGAAACAGTGAGCAAGTATGAGAAATATCCAGTTCCCTTCTATCCATTAAAGTACAGTAATTGCACTGTTGATTTGAATTTAATATTGTCCTCGATTTACTTTCCCAAAAGGATGCAAATAAATTAAGTCAATAGCTTGTGTCTCTACATATACACACACAGGTATGTGTGTGTGTCAGTATATAATATATATACACACACACGCGCAAGTTTATGCACATATATTTTATATATACACACACACACACACACACACACACACACATAATACACACAGACACAAACACACACAAATCTGCTAATCATTTACAGTGTGCATACTTCATTCTAGAAATCAGTGGAAAATCAGAGTTCAGATTTAGGCAGATACCAGCTATGCACTGACCCTCTAATTCATAGTATAAAGAATGTACTAGAATTGTAAACAGTAGTTGTAAGCTTTCTCCCCCATTCTGAGAAGTCACACAATATGTTTTTTTTGAAGTTTACCTAACTGAAAAGTCTATTTGTAGGTTTTTTCCAGTTTTTTTGCAGTAAAAAAAAATCAATGTTCCAAAACGCTCCAGATCTTTCTGTGTTGTGTAGTTGCCTACTTTCTATATTCAAAAGATATCTCATTAATAATTTGCATCACACAGCATAAACATTTCACATTGCATCTCCCCGACAGACATCAGACCATCAAGAAACATTGGTGTCTAGAAACCACATATCTAATACACCCGCTAAACTGTGACCTTGTTATTTTCTCACGAATTGATCAAAAATATATACATTTTTGATCAAACTAGTGCTATAAGCATTCCAATACTAATTGGTGACTTGTAATTACAAGCTTTACGAAGGGCTGCGAGTCATTTAGAGATTTAACTGCCTTTAAGTTCCCTCCCTGCAATCAGACTAAGGACAAACGGAGTTTTCAACAGAACCAGCACGAACAAAGCCGGAGTGAAATTAAGATACACATTCCAACATGCAGCTGTAAGAACCTATTATCAACCTACAGCCAGAAAGACTGCACTCGTACCTTGAGCACCAGTAAGTTACATTAGGATGAAAATGTTACAATGCCCAGTAGGTGATGCCATTTATTTTCCCACAAGACAATGGCCCGTATTTTCCGATCCCTATGGGTGTGTACGTGCTGTGTACACACCCGTAAGGACCTCGCAAGTGCCGGTTTCAGGCATGCAAAGCGCATGCACTGAAAACCGGCACTTACGATCAGTCAAGAATCCTCTTGACAGATCGCACACTGCCCTGGAGAAGGGCCTCTGCGAGTGGAGAGTTCAGCTTTCTGCAGAACCTCCGCCCGCTGAAATCCTTTAAAAATCTTACGCCTGGTAAAAGCAGGTGCAAGGCCTACTTTTACCAGCATAAGTTTTAAAAGTTTTTTTTTAATTCACTCATTTATAATTTTAAAATACTTTTAAAAAAAGGTACGTTTATTTTTAGCCCCGTAAAAAACTTTAATTATTTTTTGAAAAAATAAAATTTTGGTTTAAAATATTTAATTTAATGTAATTTTAACTAATTTTTAAAAAGTGATTTAAAAAATGTATTTAATGTTTTGATGTGTTTTTGGAGTGATCTCCATTCATACTTTTGACGGGTCTAAGCTGAGAGACCTGTCAAAAGTATGAAGGGGGATTCCCTTCTTTCATTGGTTCTCCATGGCCCACGTGATCCCAGGGATGCTTGTGAACCGCATGTGCCCCTGGGATACGGGGGCCCTGCTTATTTCATAGCGGAGGGGCCCAGGAGCGGAAATGTCCAGACCTCCGGAGCCCTCAGGTAAGGGTGTAGATTTTCTCCAGAAGCCTCCGATCGGAAAATACGGGCCAATGTTTTTCACTCCAATTCTGATAGTTATATCAACAAATTTAAGCTTTGCTAATTTTTAATTTATTTGAATGAATTTAAACAGCTGAATTTAATGTTTTTATTTATTTCTTTAAAAAATAATGCACATCTTGATACACTTACTGGCACAATAATATGCAAGAATTAAAAATAAAAATTCCAGCTAAAATATCCAAGCAGCAACTCTCAGTTAGCTAATTAATATTTATACTGAAGTGCCCCAATATAATTTTTTTCCCAGTACAAAAACCTTCCTATTTGAGAATAAAAGATATGAATTATTCACAAACACAGTCTGCTTTTCTTTGCTACCATCCTAGCATGTGTCAATTTCTACCAATCACAAACCCAGAAACTGGAGACTGGGGAAGGGGAAATAAGAATGTCTGCAACACTGATAGTTAGATCATGTGATTCAGGATATTTCCTTCTACTGTAAAATCAAAAAGCACACGTTCAAATCAGATCACATTTAAACTTTTGTGTATCGATAGGTTTATCTTAATCTCAGCATGGAAATCTTAACTAAAGAAAAAAATCAATATTCTAACACAAACTGATTCAGTCATTTTCTTGTTTGATTGTATGAGGAGGACCATTATTTTATCTCACAATATGACTTCTTCCTCCAAAAATCAGTTTATTCTAATGACAACTTTTTCTCTGGCAAGAACAAGTAGTTTAGTTTTCATCAAAATATTTCTAACTTTGACATTTTACACTTAGCACCCATCTCTCTCAAGGTCACTTTCCAGTAATCTAAACAGATAATCCAAGGATATATTTACACAATCAACTTTAGCATCATTAATAGATCACTAAAGGGATTTTCAAATGAGAACGGACTACAAATCATACCAGAGCACTGGAAGTCAACCCCACAGAAGCTGTAAGTTCCAGTTTGGAAAAGCAAATATATATTGACTCTCCAAACCCACACAAACACAAGAGTCGTCTGCTTGTTTAAGAGTAAACGGAGTCTTGGGAAGGTTGCTATGCCATAACACTAATTTAATTTAATTTTTTGAAAGTTAATAAACTTTTTATTTGTTATCTTTACCTGCAAAATGGTTATCTCCAGGTTTAGTTACAGCAGATATTCACATAAAATAGTAGGTGTCTTTAGGTTTTTGGTTGAAATATCACAAAAATAAATGCTTCAAATACAACAATGTAGATCCTCACATTCACAAAGTTTGGAATGCCTATAAAAAGTAAATTCTGAACCATAACAATCTTCTAGAGGATTATGAAGATCTATTTGTCCAGCAGTGATACACAAGAGAAATATTCTCTAGTACAGGGCCCGATTTATTTTTATCTGTTCTACAAACATGTTTGAAGATAAAGGGGCTCCAATACTGAAGCAAAAATAAACTTGTATTGACTGAATTCTGCTCAGTAGACCCAAAGTACACCAATAGCCTTTCCTGCTTACCTGAATAGCTTCTATTAGGCCATTACAGGAAACTTTGTTATCCGGCAGCTAAATGTCCGGCAAGCTCGAGCCACCGGCAAAAATCAGGAGCCGTTTTGTTAGGTTTTTTTTCTTCTCGTTCTTCTCGTGGCTTTTTTTTCTTCTCGTGGCTTTTTTTTCAACAGTCAGGCTCTGCAAAGTCTCTCTGAAGCTGTTGCTAAGCGACAGAGACGCTTCCAAGGTACGGCCAACTGTTTAGAAGCTGTTGCTAAGTAACAGTGTTTGTTGCCAGATACGGAGCTGAAGCTCCGTATGCTTCAACATTAACGCTGGTTTGTCCGGCAGTTTTGAGGGAACGGCAACAGCTCGGTCCCGTCGGTGCCGGATAGCACAAAGTTTCCTGTATTATATCTTCAGCTTTTCAAATCAACCTTTTCCCATCGCCATAGTGTAGGATCTCAGATTTTGTACATTTCCCTTAGTATTTACCTCTACAGGGGATGACAGTGGCAAAAACAGTTTTCTGATCAAATCACATCCTGTCCTTACATGCTACTAAGTACTACGAAGAGTAAGAAAGTCAAAAATGAATAAAAATTAAGAGAATGAGTGACTGGAAAACATATTGAGCAAGTCAGTTCATCTGGAGCAAGTACAGTTAATGTGGGACAAGTACATTTTCCCTTTGGTATCTGTGCCTACTCGAATAATTTTATATTGTATTTATTTTAATTAGATTTGACAATCCCAAATGAATCTAATCTATCCCCGAAATCATTAATGCTGCTATTCCACAAGTCTTTCTAAAATCTACTTTCAACAATTTATTCATTGAAGCAATTTTTTTCAGAATCAAAAGTCACAACACCGGAGAGTAAATTGCAATCACTTTACTTATGTGAATCAGCTGCATTCAAGTCTGGGCCACCAAATAATTCAAAACGCTCACCAAGTTTGTAGCAAATGTTTGTCAGCTTGGCTCAGCTCAAAGTTGGGTTTGAGCTCCATAACTACAGGTTAAATTCATATGTAGGCCAGCACTCAACTGCAGTAGTGAGTGCTGCATTGTCAGAGGTGCCATCCAGCAGATTGGACAGTAAGCCAAGGCCCCATCCACTAGTTCTGGTGAATATTAAAGATCCCATATATCTACTTAAAGAACAGCAAGGATTTCTCTTGGTCTCCTGGCCAACTTTCTACTAATACCACCAAAAAAACAATCAGAGTAGTTGGTCATTTGTCTCATTGCTGTTTGTGGGATGATGTTGCAATAATGTTCATTGCTATTCTTTGTGAACCAGAGAAGATTTGATGTGTGATAGCACTCTAAAAATACTTGCAATGAAATAATCAATTAATTCTGGTCTAAATAGCTTATTATAAACTTCAGTTACCAGAGTAAAGGTAACTACAGTATTAGTGTATCACTTACTTCATTGCAAAATTTTATTAATTAGGGTTATTTCACAAGTGTTTGAATAATATAATTATATATATGATCTATAGTACGACTTGTGGTGAAGAACAGCCACAAGATAAAACAATATTTTTTTCTTCCCTGGCGTGGGCTCATCCTGGGTGCCAGTCCTCCTCTGGTAGCTCACCCAGCTGCCCAATATCCATGAGTGAGCCTCAACAGTAAATATCAGCAGCAACTTGGCCACTGGATATCACAGCCAAGCCCAACTCTGTCCTTACCTGACATCCATACAAGTATACTCTCCGCTAACAATAGTTGAATAATGATCACTAGCAGAAGCAACTGTAACTCGGGAGGGGCTGAAGCCAATTATACCTCCTATACTCCCATCCAAGCTGAAATTAGCTAACTCGGACCGAGGATCGAACCTGGGACCTTTCTGGTCTGCATCACTCCTCTATTCACTGAGTAAACATGCTGGCCCAGCAGGACACCACAAAAGCTATTCTATGATTGTGAAATATCTCTATGGATTAAAAATAACAATTTGCATTTAAGAAGTGCACTTAATGTAAAGAAATACCCGAAAGCACTTCACTAATGGGCATAAGGTGTCAAGTGCTAAACCTGCAAGGGGATGTTGAGTAACTGAAAGCTTGGTTGAAAAGCTGCATTTTAAAATGGGTTTTAAAGGGAAGAGTGGTTTAAAAAGGTTATTGGTCTCTTAACAAAAAGATGTTCATCAATTTATTTGATTTTGCTGGAAACCACCGACAACATTGCATTCTTGATGCATAATAAAGATCACAATGCACTAAAATTATGAAGTTAAAGTTTTTATTCATTTGTTTTATTACTGGAATTTGTTCATTTCAATTATCAGGTAGGTGACATGGGTAAATGCAATTTTCAAATTACCTTGACCACTTATTTCAAATGGAGTGACTTCATCCATCAAATTTAATTACAAAGAAAATACACTCCATATTTCAAAACAGTTGCTTGACCAACCAGAATGTGCATGCTGCATACCTACCCGTTTTACTCATTTAAAAGCATCACTTAGCATATGATTTACTATAATGAAAAAAAATCACATACAACTATTCTTTGGCCGGAGTCAACATTCAATAATTAGGAACTATTTGACCAGGAATACTTTATGACTGACCAGTAATACTTTATTACTACCAAATAATCACTTGTCAGGCAATTTATCCTCTTAAGCGTGCCATACACACTGCACTTCAGTTTCACAAGAACACAATGGCCCAGAATTTGCTGAAAAATAACAGCATGTGAACGACGCATGCTGTTATTAACGTACAAATTGACCAGTAACTCATGGCGAGGAAGAGATACCCTGTGAATTACGAATTGCCACAAGTTGTTGGTCGATTTCCGCAGCTCCATCGTTAGCTTCGCAAAACCAGCATCTCACCCTTGACCGCCCCGTGATTTACATGAAATTGCTGTATTTACAGATTACGTGTCCATTAAACTTGCCACAGAAAGTTAAGTCTAGTAATTAATAGCGCAAGCAGCTTTTTAACAATGTGATAATTGTTAATGACTGCCAATCAACCTTTCTTGCCCAGAAAGTGAACAATTAAAAGTGTGGAGTCTCATTCCTTCAGGTACTGAATTGTTGTTGGAAATTTTTTTAATGTCCATTTTTTAAATTTAAAAAAAAATTCTTTACTTTTTCCTTTCTCTTAATCCAATCTTTCTTTCCCTATTTCTCTTTCTGTACCCAATTTGACATTGATTTCACCCACTCTAAATTCATCCTCCTTCTCAGCCCTTCCTCTGTTTATTTCTCAATCTGTTAATTTGATTGGTTAATGAGATAACCTGCTTTTCCCGTTGTTCACCAAGGTCTCAGATGCTGTTGCCCTCAACACGCCATTACCAGCTCGCACTTCTAGCAAAAAAAAATTTGAGCTAAAGGGTGCAGGAACGAGACTAAATAACAGGACACACTGAGATTCCCCACTCCAACAAATTCTAGCTTGATGTGTTTCTTTGAAAGGGATGCAGAAGGCAAATTTGTTAATGTCTAAATTAATAGATGCTTAACCTTTTGAATACTTGACGTTCTGTATAACATCTGCAAAAATGTAAAAATTATCAAGAACTAGAAGGTAGCATTAGAGAAACAACAGAAACTATAGAATTAGTCCATGTGAAAAAATTCACTTTGGTGCAGGAATACTACTCAAGGCCTGAAAGTGGAGAACCTGCTTGCATCAAAATTTAAGAACTTACCATCAGTCAAGGCCAATGTTTCTTCATTATAATCAAGTATGTTTTCATAGTTTGTCTCAGTTTTGCTTTCACTTGGTTTATCGGAGACCTAGTAATAGAGAAACTATCTTATTGCAGTTCTAACTTGATATTGTAACCGCAGCTAACTTTAATCACACAGGTGTCTAAACCCATGAATTCCGACAATTCCACCAGTGAAGCAATATGCAAAGCCCCCAAAACTAGTGCCCGCACTTCCTGGGACATATTTACTCTCACACTTGCTTTCTGCATTCTTCCCCACTGGCATGGTGAGACATTCAATCAGGTAACATGTATGTTTAAAGGAGAAGTTCAGTGTGGGCCCTTTGGGGAAAGAGAGATCAAAATGCATGCAGAGGAAGGATAAACACTGCTGGATTTACACCTTTAACCCTGTTAGAATATGCGGAGATATTTTTGGAGAAAGAAAATAGGAACATGACTGACATGGAGGAAGGTATTTCAGGGGTGGGGGGGTGCCGAGAGAAAATAGATAATACACCAGCTGTAGAAGAGCTCAGCTTTTTCGTCTTTAAATTCAATCATGATTCATTCTCATTTTAATGTAGAATAAATTATTGCCTTGCTCATTTTTTTTGGCTCGGTGAAGACTTTTTCCTTTTAGCTAAAGTGGAAGAATGAGCTAGATGGAGCAAATGCCCTGCCTTATTAGTACTTAGCTCTCTGAAGGCACTCAACAGCTGAGAATTGCTGTTATTTACACTAAGACCTGAATGAAACATTGCCTCAAAAAAGATGGGAGGAGGAATTTCAGAAGCACCAGAACTTGGATTACCCCCTCTATTACTAGCTCCTCATAGTTCAAACTTGAACCTCCACTTTCCCCCACCATCACATTTTGCTGATACGGAGGTTACAAAAACACCAGAGGTGAAATAATCCCTCCAAATGTTCCAGTGTCACAACTGAAAATACTTCAGCATGGGTGAATGCAGAGTTTGTGCTGATGCACCCAAGCAAAAAAACTCCAATCCCAAACCACTGTACAAGGGGCTTGCAGGAACCCCATATGCAAACTAGTCACCCACAAAAACAAAAAGTTTGGGCACAATGCATTTTCAAGTTTTAAGTTAAATGGGAGGCAGCCTTGTTCCATTTATATTGTATGCACTCATCAGATCCTAAATACTGCCAACTGCATCCTAGGTGTTCAGCCAAGTGGGTGAGATAGTGTGAGCCAGAAGCAATACCTTCCATCAATACTACTTGTTTTTAAATTAGCATTGGTGATGTTCACATTTCTTGGAAAGCCGAGGTACACAGTTAATGATATATTACAATCAGCCTTGGCTCAGTGATAGCACACTCGCCCAAGTCAGAAGCTCGTGGGTTCAACCCACTTTCCAGAGAGTTGAGCACATAATCTAGGCTGGCATTTCAGTGCAGTACTGAGCAATGTTCCCGCTAAGCTGCACGGTCACGCAGTCACCAGCTTTTCCATTGTAGATACCACGCATGCACAAAAATTTGAATAGGCCATGCATGGGGAGGCAGGCCAGCCGCACAGGAGGCAGTGCAGCTTACGGGGGATGTTGGTACTGAGGGAGTACTGCACTGTCAGAAGTGATGCCTTTCAGACAAAGCCCCGTCTGCTCTTACAGGTGGATGTAAAAGATCTCACATGGATCATTAGCCCAGATGAGCCCGTGCACAGAACGAGTGGGCTGCAAGGAATCTTACTGTTTCTCAATGGTGACAATGCGGGTGCACCAATTCAGCCTGCTCCAATACCAGTACAAGAGAGATTTTCTGGCCTGGGCCTGGTAAGCATTGAACATGCAAGCAACATGACACAGGAAGCAGGTCCTGCAAGATCAGCATTACTGACAAGAGTGCCATCTCACTCCTCAAGGAACCACTGGTACGATCCCAGCCACCAGCCTCCCAACCCTGAGATATCACAAAGGAGTAGGAAGCTAGGCTCATGTGTAAAGAATTTTGGGACAAGACTAGAGATAGCCACGGTGATGAGAATTAGTTACAGGGAACAATGAAGAGACAATCAGAAATGTGGAAATTTTCAGCAGATTGATGTGTTTGTTGAATATTTTTATAGAGGCCTCTTTGTACTTGTTGAAGGATTGTAAGTATTCTTTCCTAAAAGTATGTGAAAGATATTGCAGATTTTAATAATGATTATCTGTTAGCAATGCAAAGCCTTATCAAAGGCATTTGTTCTTTGAAGAGGTACATCCTTTCTACTGGAAACCATTTTTTATAATTTCCTGCCTAATCTTGCGTGCTGCTGGCAACAGGTTATCCTGTACCAAAATCTCACTCTTCTAGATGTCCTTGTCACAAGATTGATGGTCTCCACCTTCTTTCTCTTCATCTTCTGTATATTGAAGATCCAAACTGCAAAATTATGCAGCTTGCCACTATAATTCTCGACACCCTTACTGAGCTCTCCCGACCTATCCAGGCAATGGAGGCTGGACTTCAGAATCGTGATGCATGTAGCACTCAAGTCTTCCTTGAATCTGCTGTCGACCTTGGCCCAGAGATGACAGCCATGATTGAAGTGCGTAACCCTGGTCTCCAAGCAACCATCCTGACATACTGCGCTGGCTGAACAACACAGGTATCTTTGATTGATGGAGAACAAAAGATCATGGCACCTTTCAGGGTATTAGTGAGTGTTCAGTTAGGGCTGTTAATGCCACATGACTGGTATCAATGAGGGTCTGTGCTTGGGGGAAATCCTGCCACTCGATAAAATTTGACATCTTGCTGTATCTGGTGGGCTCATGGGAAGGATAAGAAATCTGAGGCCTACTTGAAGAGGGCAATTGTCACTGGTTTACAGCAGTGCTGCACTGCTGGATTAACTTACATCACTTGAGGCTGAGTGGAAACATCCAGTGGCAATAAAGATTGAGAGCTGTTGTTACCTTTGCAGCCACTGAAAAGATTGTGGAAAGAAGCTGCAGGTCTGATGACGACAGCTGGCATAACTCACCGTTTCTGGAGGAAAAAGCTGTCTCCTTACACACAGCCTTTGGGAGAATTCCATTCATGACCTCCTTCGTCTGTACACCATCTGAATTGGGTACCTACATGTTGCGTGGTGCCTGTGCGTATGTAGTTTGATTCTCCAGACTTACCTCCTCTCTGTCTTCACTCGCCCTCTTCCTCAAAACACAGAGAAAATGGAATTCCAAGAAGGAAATCCATTACTTACTTACAAGGTTATTCTCACTTTAAATCCTGATAACTCTACTGTGGTTTAATGCAAGATGATTCTAGTCTGTACAGTCCTGCAGGATGCTGAATTCAGTGACCTCTTGCGTTCACAGTGCTTTCCCACCTCTGGGACACTGTACTGGTCCCAACATCGCCACCTTTATAATAGCAGTGCTTCCTGGCGGGTGGAAAGAGAGAAAAATACTATGAAGCCATGCCTTCATCTAAAGAAAGACATGCATTTATATAGCACCTTTCATGACCAGAGGACGTCCCAAAGTGCTTTACAGCCAATGAAGTAAAGCGCTGTTGTATTGTAGGAATCATTGCAGCCAATTTGTGCACAGCAAGCACCCACAAACAGCAATGTGATAATGACCAAATACTAGAAACATAGACGATAGGAACAGGAGTAGGCCATTCTGCCCTTGGAGCCTGCTCTGCCATTCAATGAGATCATGGCTGATCATCCAAATTCAGTACCCTGTCCCTGCCTTCTCCCCATATCCCTTGATCCCTTTAGCCTTAAGAAATATATCCAACTCTTTCTTGAATATATTTAATGAACTGGCCTCCACCGCCCTCTGTGGCAGAGAATTCCACAGGTTCACCACTCTCTGGGTGAAGAAATTCCTCCTCATTTCAGTCCTAAATGGCTTACCCCTTATCCTTAGACTATGACCCCTGGTTCTGGACTCCCCGGCCATCAGAAACATCCTTCCTGCATCTAGTCTGTCCAGGCCTGACAGAATTTTATAGGTTTCAATGAGATCCCCTCTCAATCTTCTAAACTCCAGTGAGTATAAGCCCAATCGACACAATCTCTCCTCATACGTCATTCCTGCCATCCCAGGTATCAGCCTGGTGAATCTTCGCTGCACTCCCTCCATGGCAAGAACGTCCTTCCTCAGTTAAGGCGACCAAAACTGCACACAATACTCAAGGCGTGGTCTCACCAAGGCCCTGTACAACTGTAGCAAGACATCCTTGTTCCTGTACTCGAACCCTCTTACTACGAAGGCCAACATAGGCCTTCTTAACAGCCTGCTGCACCTGCATGCTTACCTTCAGCGACTGGTGCACAAGAACACCCAGGTCTCTTTGCACTTCCCCTTCTCCCAATCTACTGCCATTCAAATAATAATCTGCCTTCCTGTTTTTGCCACCAAAGTGGATAACCTCACATTTATCCACATTATAGTGCATTTGCCATGTTTCTGCCCAATCACCCAACCTGTCCAAATCATACTGGAGTTTCACGACATCCTCCTCACAGCTTACCCTCCCACCCAGCTTTGTGTCGTCTGCAAATGTGGAGATATTACATCCAATTCCCTCGTCCAGATCATTAATATATATTGTGAACAGCTGGGGTCCTAGGACCGATCCTTGCGGTACCCCACTAGTCACTGCCTGCCACTCGGAAAACGACCCGTTTATTCCAACTCTTTGCTTTCTGTCCGCCAACCAGTTCTCTATCCAAGTCAATACCTTGCCCCCAATCCCATGTGCCTTAATTTTGCACGCTAATCTCTTATGTGGGACCTTATCGAAAGCCTTCTGAAAGTCCAAATACACCACATCCACTGGTTCTCCCTTATCTATTTTACCAATTACATCCTCAAAAAATTCCAGTAGATTAGTCAAGCATGATTTACCTTTTGTAAATCCATGTTGACTTTGTCCGATCCTGTCACTGCTTTCCAAGTGCTCTGCTATTACATCTTTTATAATGGACTCTAGCATTTTCCCCACTACCGATGTCAAGCTTACCGGTCTATAATTCCCCGCTTTTTCTCTACCACCTTCTTTGAATAGTGGGGTAACATTAGCTACCCTCCAATCCATGGGTACTGTTCCAGAGTCTATCGAGTTCTGGAAGATGACCAGCAATGCATCTACTATTTCTAGGGCCACTTCCTTAAGTACCCTGGGATGTAGATTATCAGGCCCTGGGGATTTATCGGCCTTCAGTCCCATCAATTTTCCTAACACCATTTCCCGACAAATACTGATTTCTTTCAGTTCCACCCTTTCATCAGACCCTATGCTCCCCGGCATCTCTGGGAGGTTATTTGTGTCCTCCTTTGTGAAGACAGAACCAAAGTATGAATTTAGTTGGTCTGCCGTTTCTCTGTTTCCCATTATAAATTCCCCCGATTCTGACTGCAACGGACCTACGCTTGACTTCACCAATCTTTTTCTCTTCACATATCTATAATAAAAGCTTTTACAGTCAGTTTTTATATTCCATGCTAGCTTACTCTCATATTCTATTTTCCCTTTCTTAATTAATCCATTTGTCCTCCTTTGTTGAATCCTAAACTGCTCCCAATCCTCAGGATTATTGCTTTTTCTGGCCAATTTATATGTCCTCGCCTTGGATCTTATGCTATCCCTAATTTGTTAGCCACGGTTGAGTCACCTTTTTTGTTTTATTTTTATGCCAAACTGGGATGAACAAATTCTGTAGCTCATCCATTCGGTCTGTGAATGTTTTCCATTGCCTATACACCGTCAACCCTTTGAGTGCCATTCCCCAATCAATCCTACCCAACTCGCTCCTCAGACCATCGTAGTTTCCTTTATTTAAATTGAGGACCCTAGTCGCCGAGTCAACTACTTCATTCTCCATCTTAATAAAGAATTCCATCATATTATGATCGCTCCAACCCAAGGGGCCTCGTACAACAAGATTGCTAATTAATCCTTTCTCGTTACATAATACCCAGTCTAAGATGGCCTGATCTCTGGTTGGTTCCTCGACATATTGGTCCAGGAAACCATCCCGTAAACACTCCAGGAATTCCTCCTCCACAGTATTGTTACTAATTTGGTTGGGCCAATCTATATGTAGATTAAAGTCACCCATGATGACTGCTGTGCCCTTATTACACGCTTCTTTAATTTCCCTTTTAATGCCATCCCCAACCTCCGCCATACTGTTTGGAGGTCTATATACCACTCCCACTAACTTTTTTCCCCTTAGTATTTCTCAATTCTACCCATACAGATTCCACATCATCAGAGCTAATATCCTTCATTACAACTGTATTAATTGCCTATCTTTCCTGAATATCAAATACCCCTGGATGTTGAGTTCCCAGTCTTGGCCATCCTTGAGCCACGTTTCCATAATCCCAACCAAATCATATTCGTATACCTCTATTTGCGCAGCCAATTCATCCACCTTATTACAAATGCTCCTCGCATTAAGACACAAAGCCTTCAGGCTTGTTTTTTTAACGCTCTTAGACCTATTAGAATTATTACTTACTGTGGCCACGTTTGATTTAAACTGTTGATTTCGCTGACTGCCACTTTTGTTTTTCTCCTTCCTATCTTTTGCTTTTATCCCCGTTTCCCTTTCCTCTGTCTCCCTGCTCAGGTTCCCAATCTGTTTTAGTGATGTTGATTGAGGGATAAATATTGGCCAGGACACCTGAGATAACTCTCCTGCTCTTCTTTGAAATAGTGCCATGAGATCGTTTACGTCCATCTGAGAGAGCAGGCGAGGCCTCGGTTTTAATTGCTCATCCCAAAGATAGCACCTCGACAGTGCAGCACTCCCTCAGCACTGCACTGGAGTGTCAGCCTAGATTTTTGTACTCAAGTCTCTGGAGTGGGACTTGAACCCACAATCTTCTAACTCAGAGGCGAGAGTGCTATCAACTGAGCCACGGCTGACACGTGTGTGAAGGGGATGGGCGGATGTGGGTTACAACGGGGTCATTGCAGCAAAATAATGGTGGCCATTTTTTGGGGGCAGGGCATCAGCTGAAAATCACACTGCCCCATGTTCCTTCCCAGACTGACTCTGTACTGCCCGAATTCAGGTGGGTTTACCCAGGAAATTCCAGGCCTTAGTGTTTTTGTCTTCACTGGCTCCTGGCTCAAGTAAGAAGTTTTTCCTGATGTCCATTTTCAATGTAATCACCAATTTAAATTTATGCTATTAAATGGTATAGAAAAAGTAAGCCCAGAATATTTCAAATACCTTGATTAGGTCTCCTCTTAATTGCTTTCTTTCTTGGCTTAGTTTCCATTAACTTTTCCTCACAGCTCATCCCCTTTATATTCCAAGATTCATCTTATACAAACATTGGTCAACAGGTTTTTATGGTGTAGGGACCAGAGTTAAACACATATTCCAAGTATGTCTGGCAGAGCATTGCATTTGCCTTTTTAACTGCTTCACCTCATTGTTCAGACATGGAAAGTCATGAATCTATCATTTTTAGGTGCACATTATTTCAACCAATGTGCAACAGTTCACATTTAGTGTGTAAAATATTATTTTCCATTTTTCTGCTCAATTGGACGGATGATCCAAATCTGTAAATCTTTTACTGCATCCTCTCTAACAAGCTGGCATTTGACTGTTCAATGCCAGTCATTAATATAAATTGAACACAGAAGTTCAATCCTGACCACTGACAGACTGCACTCAACACCTTCCTCAAGTCTAACATTACGCTTCTCACAAGTACCTCATCCAGTCCATTTCTAACCGGACTTCGAGACTTTTAGTTTAATTGTAATGTGAGAATTTATGAAAATCAAGCTATATTATAGGAAATTCCACTATGTACTTTATCTGTAATATCTGCAAAGAAGTCAAGATGGTTTTCCAGGCAGAATTTTCTAAATTGATGTTGCCTGGTTTTTATTACTACTCTACAGCTGCCCCTTTAGAATAGTTACTATTATTTTATCCATTATTACCTCGAAGTCATCTTCATCATCCAACTCCTCTTCTTCATCATGATGATCCTTGTCTAAATTGCTATTATCCAACTCTTCCCAACTTTCAGGCCTACAGTTATTGGAGTCAGATTTGACCATTTTTAAATAGAAGCACTATTTGTTTGCTTGCTTCCAGTCCTGCAGAGCCTTGCCAGTGTCCAAAGATTCCTTTGTGACAGTAACCATATTAACTTGTTCTGGTTCTATTGCCTCATTTCCCATTGGGGATTTCCAGTTTACATTCAGAAGCCACTTTAATTCTCCATCGCACTCTGACCTCTCTGTCACTGGCCTCCAACAGTGTTCCAATGGAACTCAGCACAAGCTCCAGGAACAGCACCTCATCTTTCTACTAAGCACTTAACAGCCTTTCAGTCTTAACGTTGAGTTTAACAACTTTGGACCTTAACCACTGCTCCCATTTTCTTTTGGACAGCAGATGCTGGTAATGGAGGAGGGCTGCACCAGAACCACTGGAAGTGGAGGTGGTGTGGGCTGGTACTTGGCACAGGAATCCCCTATCGGTGCACAGCCCCACGGAATGGTCTGCACCCCTGGGGTCTACCTGCCTTTCTTCTGCCACATTCCCGGGTCATGGGAGCATTCTTTTAATTCCCAGATTTTCCATGCTTTCCTCCCCCTCTGCTATTCTGTTGCAACTATTTACACCTTCTCTGTACCCATCTTTTGTTTTTATACTGTCTCATCACCTCCTATTGCCTTGCACCATCACTTTTGTCATTTAATCACTCCTGCCCTCCACCCTATCACAGACATCTCTCTTTTGCTCTTTTCCTACCTCTGTACTTGCTTAAAAGCTGTTCACCTCAAAAATCTTCCAGTTTTGATTAAAGGTATTCAACCTGAAACATTAATTCTGTTTCCCTTTCCACAGGTGCTGCCGAACCTGTAGAGCATTTCCAGTATATTCCGCTTTTATTACATTGGGTTGTATTGTTTTTATACACCTTACCTCTAAGTCATCATCATCATCCAACTCCTCCTCTTCATCATGATGATCCTCGTCTAAATTGCTATTATCTAACTCTTCCCAACTTTCAGAATAAGCTTCTACATTATCTTTTCAGAAAGGAAAACAAACATACATTCGTTTATAACAGGTACCAAGAATAAAAAAACTTGAATTTATATAGTGCCTTTCACGACCACCGGACGTCCCAAAGCGCTTTACAGCCAATGAAGCACTTTTTTTTTATTTTTTTAATGTAGTCACTGTTGTAATGTAGGAAATGTGGCAGCCAATTTGCGCACAGCAAGCTCCCATAAACAGCAATGTGATAATGACCAGGTAATGTTTTTGTTACGTCAATTGAGGGATAAATATTGGCCAGGACACCGGGGATAACTCCGCTGCTCTTCTTCAAAATAGTGCCATGAGATCTTTTACGTCCACCTGTGACAGCAGATGGGGCCTTGGTTTAACGTCTCATCTGAAACCATCCCTCCAGAAAATGACTGCCATAAGTTTGCAAATGGATGTGGTTTTAATGTAAAACATCCAAATGCAAACGATATGTAATATAAATTATTAGAACCCTGTAGACCCCTCTCCTCTCACCTTCAACAAGTGCAAGGAGCTCATGGACTTCTTTGTCACTGATCAAGACCATGTATGCTTTTCACCTCCCTACAACTGTTCTCGGATAAGCAATTTGATTAATCATTTTTTTGTAGCTGCTTGTTGTTGATTGTTACCATGCACAGACTAGTAACCACCATAAAACTGGCCAATTGCTCAAAGAATTTTGCTCTAACTTCTTTCTGCAGATATTTTACTACCTATTATATATGTCTAAGCATCTAATGCATACCTCAAAATCATATTTAGACATAAAAAAATCTTCAATCACTAAATTTAGCCATAAAGCTATCCATTTTATCATAGATATTCATGTAATAAGTTTACTCCTTACAAGCCTATTACTTTCTCTGGGGCACAGGACTGGATTTCTACTGCAATATTTATCTGCACATTCTAACTAATATTTCCAGAGCTCAAAGGAAGCTCCAGCTCAGTTTGCAGCTTGTGGCAAAAGAAGGCTCCTGTTGGAAACTGCTCATAGAAAATGACTAAATCAGGATAACTTGACCTGAGCAGAAAACATTGTGGGTTAATGGGGAGAGAAAAAGAGAGTACAGCATGTGCATAATACGCAGCCATTGTAGAAGTGCTGAACTGTATTCATGTAGAACTGGGTTTAGACAATAGTCTCTCAGATGAGCGTACAAGTTTAAGATAGTTACCTGTGTGGGGGGGGGGGGGGGGGGAAGAGATTACCTGGGATACAGAAGTATAGTTGAAAAGTAAAAGATGAAGTAACCCTGAATGAGAGATAAGACCTAATGTCTGCACAGCAGAACGAAATAAAACTGATTTCTACCATTTTTCATGGTACTGTGGTTATATCATATCCTGTGACCAAAGTGGGTTTGTTATAGAAGAGGTATAAAGGTCAGCCGAGTATCCAGTGGGCAGCTGGAACTGAAGACACTGGAGATCAAATTCAAGGCATCCAGCGGGCTGCCTACGTGCAAGTATGCGGAAGCGCATCACTTACATGCTTACTATGATTGATGCATCAATACAAGACAAGGCAGAGGCTAAATCTTTTATCTCTTAAATGAAGTCTTATAGTTGCTGAAACTAGACTCTTGGACTTATTCATTAATAAAATATGGCAGAAGCCAAAATCCTACAACTACCATTTTTATGTGTGGAAACATCTTAGTGTCAGTAATTCTCATTCTCTGCTGCTGCAATCAAATCAGGAGTCTGTACAGCCGACTTTATTTCTTTTGCTAGCACAGATTGTGAAGCCTGGGTTCATTTCTGCTAACAATATTAAAGAACATAAGAATTAGAGGCAGGAGTAGACCATATGGCCCTTCGAGCCTGCTCCACCATTCAATAAGATCATGGCTGATCTTCTACCTCAACTCCACTTTCCCGCTCGATTCCCATTTCCCTTGGTTCCCCTAGAGTCCAAAAATCTATCTATCTCAACACTGAGTATGCTCAATGGCTCAGCATCCACAGCCCTTTGGGGTAGAGAATTCCAAAGATTCACAACCCTCTGAGTGAAGATATTTCTCCTCATCTCAGTCTTTAATGGCCGACCCCTTATCCTGAGACTATGCCCCCTAGTTCTAGATTCTCCAGCCAAGGGAAACAACCTCTCCTGTCACTCCCCCTCAGAATCTTATATGTTTCAAATGAAGACGAGCTGCATGCGCACCTCACTTTATTATTTATCGAGTCAGGAAGTTTTCTGCCTCCCAGCCACAGCCTCAATCTGGCTCGTTGACAGCCACAGCTCCAACCTTGGGCTAGCCCTTCACTTATCCAAGCTTCCCCATCTCTTTATCCATAACAAAGATGATGTAGAGAGAAATAATATACATGCAATAACTGAAGAAATGGATGTAGAAGAGACGTGGGACACTATGAAAGATGGAATATTAAGAACTGCAGAACAAGTATTGGGTCTCAAAAACACTAAGAAACATAAATAGATAAACAGGAAAAAGTCCTGGAGTTGAATGAAAATGAAGAAAGCTTAAGGCGAACAAAAAAGCAGATCCTTAGATGAGGACCAATTACAAGAATTAAACCAGAGAAACAAAGCTAAAAAGCAAGAGAAACAAGAACAACTGGATAAATGACCAGTGCAAAAAAGAAACAAAGCACAGGGGTTGTATCGAAAGTAAGAGAACTAAGTGAATCTTACAAACTTAAAATGGCTACAGTGAAAGACCAAAATGGTCAGATAATTGAGGACAAACAGGCGAGGAGCCAACAGTGGAAAGAATATTTTGAAGATCTGTACAATGTATGAAGCATGGTGGATGAATCAGTTCTGGAGATACCACCCTGTACAAATGCAGGGAGTTTATGCTGGATTTCTTGGAATATAAAGTGAAGATTTCTATTGATTAATTTGAAAAAGAACAAGGCTCCTAGTATCGATAATATAACTGCAGAATTGTTCCAGGTTGGTTGAAAACACACTGTGAAAGTGATGCAAAAACTGATCGTGAAGATTAAGGCCCAACATTTGCGATCGAAGACGTCCAGCGGGCGAATGCCTCCGACCTGTAAAATATCTATGCATTTATCTGGTGGCCTGGGAGATACGAAGGCTTGTGATCCTGGGCCTCTCCGGGTACGCGCCGGCAGAGGCCCATGTATCCCAGTGGCGCCTGTGGTTCGCAAACGCCCCTGGGATCACGTGGGCCAGCCCAACCAATAAAAGGGAATCCCCATTCATACTTATGGGAGTTCCGTACGTGCAGAACTCCCATAAGTATGAATGGGGATCACTTTAAAAAATACAGGAACACATGAAATAATTTTTTTTTTAAACTACATTTAAAATTAATTAAAATGCCATTTAATTAAATATTTTAAACAAAAAAGATGTTTTAATGGGGCTAAAAATAAACTTACCTTATTGGACAGGGTTTTTAATGTATGATGAAATTTAATTTTTCTAATTTTTTGAAACTCTTATACTGGTAAAAGCAGGCCTTACCAGGCGTAAGAATCTCACGGGCATTTGGCAGGCGAAGTTGGGCAAATAGTGCAACACTCCAACCGCAGAGGTCCATCTCCCGGGGATGCGGAGGATCTGTCAAGAGAATTCATGGCCCTGCATACAGAGGTACATGGAACAAGAAGCTAAGGAAGAGCTGATAGACAATGTCAAGAGTGACTCATCACAGAATGGGATACAGAAGCAGCCAAGCTAGTTCAGAACAAGAGAGTGAATTGATTTGGCCCCATTTTCGCTGCTGAGCTGACAGATGGCAATTTAGTAGTTGTAGTACCAATCAGAAAATGAGTAATGGTTGTGAAATTTAGTCGCTCAATTGAATAACGCATTGCTAGAAATTTGCATTTTTTAAAATTATGCAGTGGCAGATCTGCTTGACATTGCTTACAGGGAGAATACATTGTTTTACAACTTGGGCTTGCTAAAGCTCAAGAGCAGCCATCCTTCTTCGTCTCTCTTTTTATTTATTTCGCCTCCTCCCAACCCTCTTTGTCCCCGAGAAGAGTTTCTCTTGTCCTTCTCTTTCAAAAGGGGGATTTCTCACCTGCCAACACCTCTCTCTCCACCCCATATAACAATGTACATCAGCGACTTTCATTCTCTTCCTGCACCACTGAAAAAGATTATCTTCCTGTGCTTCTGTACCCACCACTCCAATACGATGCGTGCCTGTCTGTCTATAGATCTCTGCACCCACCCAGAAAGCCAGATCCCTACAAGGTGTCTCTCCTTTCCCCTCACCTTCAGCACTTATCTCCCTGAGCTTCTCACCCATCCCCGTTGGATTTCTGAATTACTGAATTTGTATATTTTATTTAATTTATTCCTTCATGGGATGTGGGCATCACTAGCAAGGTCAGTCTTTATTGCCCATCCCTAATTGCCTTTGAGAAGGTGACGGTGAGCCTCCTTCTTGAACTGCTGCAGTCCGTGTGGCGACGGTACTCCCACAGTGCTGTTAGGTAGGGAGTTCCAGGATTTTGATCCAGCGACGATGAAGGAATGGCAATATATTTCCAAGTTAGGATGGTGTGAGATTTGATGGGGAACATGGAGGCGGTGGTGTTCCCATGTGCCTGCTGCCCTTGTCCTCCTAGGTGGTAGAGGTCATGGGTTTGGGAGGTGCTGTCGAAGCAGCCTTGGTGAGTTGCTGCAATGCACCTTGTAGATGGTACACACTGCGACCACGGTGGAGGGAGTGAATGTTTAAGGTGGTGGATGTTGAATAAATTTTAATTTTAAGGATATATAGTGGGGGTTGGTATGAAATCTGTATGCCACAAAAAATGTTTATGATGCAATTTTTTTTGTGATTGAACCAATCTGATGCCACGAGAGAGAGATGGTTCTGGAGTCTGATTGGTCCCTGGTTACATGGTTCTGGAATTGGATTGGTTACACAGCTGTAACATCAGATTGATTTGAGGGTTGTTGAAGGGATAGTGCGGTCTAGCATCTGATTCGGCATAATGGTCTCTGGTTCTACAATTTGCATTAATATAGCTTTGCAGTATTACAGTACATTACATTATTTGGAGGGATCAGCCTTGGCTCAGTGGTAGCACTCGCGCCTGAGTCAGAGGCGCGAATTCACATACCACTACAGAGACTTGAGTGCATAATCTAGGCTGACACTTCATCTGCCCTCTTAAGTGGACATAAAAGATCCTATTATACTATTCGAAGAGGAGAAGGTGAGATCTCCCGTTGTCCTGGACAATCCTTATCCCTCAATCAACAGATTATCTGGTCATACCCTCATTGCTGTTTATGGGGCCTTGCTTGTTCAAATTGGTTGGCACATTTCCCTACATTACAACAGCGACTATGCATGAAAAGTACTTAATTGGCTGTAAACCACCTCAAGACATACTGAGGTTGTGATAGGCACTATCTTTATTTCTATTTCATTGTATTCACAGACACAAAGGCCTAGAAATTCAGTGGCCTGCGCCACCAGTTTGCGCCCAAAGAGGGCACTCAGTGGCCTTTGCGCCACTGGCCACACCTACCGCGATATTTAGCGGGGCGCTAATGGCGGCGTTAGCCTGTAGCGCTGCGCCGCCACCGATTACATCATCGGTGTGCGCAGCGCCCCGATGGCCATATTTGGTCGCGCCCGCCTCTTCAGCGCCAGCCGCAAATAGCGACCGGTACACAGGGGCCTACCTGTGGCGGTAGTGGCGCTAGTTAAGGTGGAGGTGCGGCCGGACGCTTTTTCGGCGCCCGCCTGCCAGCACCTCCGTCCCCGGCCTCCTACACCACCCCCCCCACCCCCCCCGCGGCATTGCCGGCTGTTTCCCGAGAGCCCGGCACTTCTCCTTGGTGCCGGGCTCATTTGCCGGCACTCGCGAGCGGGGATCGCGCTGTTGCAGGCACCTCCCCCTTAACAGTCGGAGGAAGGCCTGCAGTACCGCAGCATGCCGTGCCGCAGCGGGTGGCACTGCGGCCCTTAGCGCGCCAAAATTCAGTTTCAGCGCCCCAAGCGGGGCGCGGGAAGCCTCGTTTAGCAGCCCGTTTCCATTTGGGGCGCAGAAACTGAATATCCGGATGGCGCAAGTGGCTCCGCTCGCCGCGGTAATTCCGGCGCCCAGGCGAGCTTGGCGCCCCAAATGGCGCCCAACTGAATTTTTAGCCCAAAACCTTTAATAATATTGGTTTTTCCAATAAAAAAGTATCTTGCAAATCAATTCTGTTACATACCTCTGTTTTATACTCATTTTTGATATTTCTCCAAACAAGATCCTGGAAATACACAAGGTCAATCTTACTGGATCCTCCTAAAATCGCCTGCACACAGTATTTTTTTGAAAAATTAGCCAGTTATTTCTCCTCTCAGAACTTAATTGTTTAGACATTTACTTATTTTTTTAAAAGAGTGATTTTTTTTGCAATATTGCTGAAAACATTTGAACCAAATAGCTCTAAAGCCATAAAAAAATCAGTTATGGATTACACAAGGGCTTAAACGTCCACGCAAATGCAGCTGCTGCCATCTACAGGCATTACATCTTGTTTTGCTTTGTTTCACAATTTTATCTAAGAAATTCAACGTCATCCCTAACATCTTAGAGATTCTTCATTCATTATTTACAGCACATTATATTCTGTACATATAGCATTAGTCTTCTAAATTGTTTACAGAAGAAACTGCAACTGGTAACGCTAATTACAGTTGTGTTCTTTAAATCATTTCATCAAGTATCACTAAAGGAAGAGCTATCAGAATTTTCTTTTTTCCCCCAACACACAATTGTTTCGAAACCAGTACTTAAAATTACAAGAAAAAATTAACAAAAAGCTCAAGACCAACATTTAGTCCCAAACTCAAACCATAGCAACACCTTATTAGGTGACCAAGTGTATTTTTACAATAAGTTCATTTGATAGCACACTGATCATAGTACAATTATATTCATATTAGTTCATGTTATAAGTTTACAGAATTATACATGCATTGGCACTTCAAACATATCTTAGAGTCTAACAGATCAACAAATGCATGTGATAGACATCCCCTCAATTTTATTTTTCTAATAAAATACAGGTACCATTGAGCAAGATAGGACCAGCAAACCCAAGCTATCGCGCTGTCATTTCTCTGTTTGTTGAAAACAGACTTTTGCACACAAGCTTCATTCATTAGCATCTAAATGTCAGTTAAATTTCAATGTTACCAGTTGACAGAAGGGTCAAAGATTCTTTTCTAATATTTCAAAGATTCAAAATAACCCCTTTGAATACTGTTTAAACTTTGTTCTGCAGTTACACTGCAGCTGGTGTACAGCCCTGCAGTGTGATATCGCCTCCTGGTGGTGGTATTATGCACTTGCGGTGTCAGTGTGATGTAAAGCCAAAACTGCTTTTAAATGTTTATTTCCTCAAACAGAACACGCAATCTCTGAATGGCAGAATTGACCTCTAAATTTGTGTAATCTGAGAAAAACAATGAGAGTATGCCCCAGTTAAGAAGTGGCTGTTTTTCCCCAAATACCAAGTGTGCAAGCAGCTACATTCACAAAATATAAAAATTGGCCATGCAATTGGTAGTGAAGAAGATAGCTGTAGACTGCAGGAAGATCTCAATGGACTGGTCAAGTAGGCAGAAAAGTGGCAAATGGAATTCAATCTGGAGAAGTGTAAGGTAATGCATTTGAGGAGGGCTAACAAGGCAAGAGAATACACAATAGGATACTGAAGTGTAGAGGAACAGAGGGACCTTGGAGTGCATGTCCACAGATCCCTGAAGGTAGCAGGACAGGTAGGTAAGGTGGTTAAGAAGGCAGACGGGACACTCTCCTTTATTAACCGAGGCATAGAATATAAGAGCAGGAAGGTTGTGCTTGAACTGTTTCAAACACTAGTTAGGCCATAGCTAGAGTACTGCATACAGTTCTGGTCACCACACTACAGGAAAGATGTGTTTGCACTAGAGAGAGTACAGAGGAGATTTATGAGGATGTTGCCAGGACTGGAGAATTGTAGTTATGAGGAAAGATTGGATGGGCTGGGTTGTTTTCTTTGGAACAGAAGAGACTGAGGGGAGATTTAATTGAGGTGTATAAAATAATGAGGGGCTTCATAGAATGGATAGGAAGGACCTATTTCCCTTAGCAGAGAAGTCAATAACCAGGGGGCATAGATTTAAAGTAATTGGTAAAAGGATTAGAGGAGAGTTGAGGAGAACTTTTTTCACCTAGAGGGGGGTGGGGGTCGGGAACTCTCTGTCTGAAAGGGTGGTAGAGGTAGAAATTATAAATATGACATAGCATTTGTCAACATTTGTTTTTCATTTTAATATTATCAAGTCACATGACTGCTATTTCAAATGTCTCAAACAAAAATAATGCCGCATATTTTAAAATGATTCATCTACATGTTACATTCGCAGGCATTTGAGCAGAAATGTGTGGCTGCAAATGTGTCTCTACAGATATAAAAAGGCAGAGAATGTAAACAACAGTCAGCTTAAAGTCAAAATCTGAAGAGACTGGGCATTCATTTGGGAGAAATAAACATTTTCAATGCAGAGATTATGATTTTAGTTATTCGTCATTAAATTATTGTAACACCACAACTTTTAACTTCATTTTCTTTCTCTTAACAGCGAACTCTAGGTACAATTCTGTGTAGTACATTTATATACGGAGGCCATTTGACTTTTTTTTATATTCAATGGTCTATCCCAATGTGCTATAAAATGAACTGCTTCTTTTTACTGCTGCAAGAAAAAATATCACATGAACAATTATAATTAAACCGTTACTAGAAAAGAAAAACTTGGAATTGTGTTCATTCCTGCACAGACTTACCTGCGCTTCCACTTCTGAAAGGGTATCATCCCCAACTCCTCCATCCAGCCCAGAATGGGCTTGAATCTCAACAACTGAAACACTGCCATAAAAAAGTGAATTGGTAGCAAATAATGACTGCAACATACGTACTGAAATGTAAAAAAATTTAACCTGAATACTTAGTTCAGGCACATCATTTAAGTTATATTTTTTCATCCTTACTAAAACACCTGGTTATCTTTAATATGTCCTCTGTGTGCTAACTATAGGGAAATTGTAAACCGGTTTATAAAGAAGACTTTACGATTTTGTTACTGCAAAGAGAAAATCCTCTGTCTTGATTTTTAAGGATTAGTGCCTTGAGACCCGAATTATTTCTTTTTACTTACAAGCCATCTCCATTTTTGTCCAGCTCATTAAGCACTACTACAGCTCTGGCCCTCTCTTGTTTAGCTCTGGTCAGATCTGTAATGAAATTTTTTTAAAGGGCTGCAATAAACACCAAACACCTATAGTACACATTTTGCCAGCTTTACAAGTTCTTTGTTGATTCTTTTAACTACACCCTGAAAGTTGTTCAAGCAGATACGCATTGATGAGTGAAGGATAAAACCAGTAACCAACTGGAGCTAATTCTTCACATTCAAATTAGGTTGCCTGTTTTTGATGATAAGACAGACAATTTAAACAATCTAAGCACTGTAGATTTGCAAAGCAAACAGTATTTTAATTTTCACATTTATATTTCTTATTGCCAAAAATACAACAGTTAATCTCACACAAGAGGAACAGTTAGCTACAATCTTTATTTTAATGCAGTTACTGTAGGGCATGTTTAAGCCACCTAATCACAATTCACAAATCAGTACCCCATGACAACTCCAGCAATAAAAGAGACACAAATGGCTGATCACTCTTCTATCAAAACTCAACTGGAAATGTAAATAAAAAATTCTGACTGAACCTTTACCCAACAGTTTTTTTTATATAAAGTGGATAACTGAACCGTTCACCTGGCATCAAGAATGCCTTTAAATACAAAGTACCAGCACTTCATAAAAAGATTAATGCATCTTTCTTCTCCAAGAACTATTTGGGAATTGTCTGGCAGTCCTTTTTAGATGTCAAACTGTCTAGAAACAAGTTGCGGGCATATCTCCACAATGAAGCATTTAGAGACCTAGATAAGGTGATAAGTAGTTTGTTTAAAAAAACAACAAATTGTAATACCTAGTAGTCATAAGGTGTAATCAAATATATGATGCCACTTCAAATGGTTGCAAACGCCACACAGTGAAATCACTTTACAATATAGTTGGTTCGCTTTGATTCCAGTTCATCAACAAAAAATCTCCAAAATGAATTTTTCATATACTTCATTGGAAAGTATATGGACAGCAAGAAGCAGCTGAACGCATTAACTCAGGGTTCAAATGACGCACAAATCCTTTGCTTAGCAGGATATGGACACTTACCACTTCCATTGTTAGTGAAATTTGAAATTACTGAACACTGAATAGATTTTTTAGGTGCATATAACTCTGCAGGTTTGACTAACTAAATTTAAAGCTGTTCGAATAGTTGTGTCTATACCAGATTGAAAACTCTACTGATGAAAGATGCGTATGAGGTCTTGACATATTTTCCCAATTAAACAATGAGAATGAAAGCAAAAACTAGCACCAACCTAGTTCATTTACATTTTGACAATAATCGATAAACCAGAATAACCCAATTCTCAGCAGAGTTGCTGGCAAGGATATCCCTACTCAGGAGAAAAGCCTGCCTCTTGCTGACAGATCTATGAACCGAGGAATAAACATTTACCTTGCCAGGCTTACTGATGTTTTTCTTTTGCCTCATTTTCAGACAGTTCTGTTTTCTCCTTTGCAGTCTGCAGAACTTTCATTTTGGTCTCTATTGAGCTTTTTAACACTCGCAATTCATCTAGCTTTGTCTGTTGCAAAAAAAGTAGTGCATTATCGTCTGATCATATCCCAGACCTACCTGTTGTTCATTAGTCTCAACAATCACTCATTTTGGTTTAAAATGTTGATGTGTCACTGTTAAAAAAACAAATACAGTTCTACATGTTCAAATAGGTTTCTCATCTGTGTCACCAACTCAAAACATCACTCCCAACATATTCCAATGTTGATAGGTCCGTAAATACAACATATAGATTTATCTAAATATCATCCAGCAGTAAAATTGGCCCATTCACCACAAATGAATTATACAAATAAAGTGCTTCACAACTGAGTTAAAGCCACATCTTATTCACTATAACTGTGGGTATAAACAGCAAACAACAACAGCTTGCATTTATATAGTGCTTTTAATGTTGTAAAATGTCCCACGGCACTTCACAGGAGCATTATCAAACTAAATTTGACACTAAGCCACATAAGGGGATATTAGAGCAGAAAAGAGGTAGGTTTTAAGGAGCATCTTAAAGGAGGAAAGAGAGATAGAGAGCTGAGAGGGTTAGGAAGGGAACTCCAGAGCTTGGTGCCTCAACAGCTGAAGGCATGGCCACCAATGGTGGAACGATTAAAATCTAGGATGCACAAGAGGCCAGAATTGGAGGAGCGCAGATATCTCGGAGGGTTGAAGGGCTGGAGGAGATTACAGAGATAGGGAGGGGTAAGGCCACAAAGGGATTTGAAACAAGAATGAGAATTTTTTTTAATTGAGACATTGCTTAACCAGGAGCAATGATGGTCAGCAAGCACAGAGGTAATGGGTGAATGGGGGTTGGTGCGAGTTAGGATATGGGCAGCAGAGTTTTGGATGAGCTTAAGTTTATGGAGGGTGGAAGATGGGAGGCCAGCCAGGAGAGCATTGCAATGTTCAAGTCTAGAGGTAACAAACAACAGCAACAACTTGTATTTATATAGTGCCACTAACGTAGTAAAACGTCCCAAGGCGCTTCACAGGAGCGTTATCAAAAAAAAAATTACACCGAGCCACATAAAGAGATATTAGGGTAGATGAAAGAGGTAGGTTTTAAGGGGCATCTTAAAGGGGGAAAGTGAGGTAGAGAGGCGAAGAGGTTTAGGGAGGGAATTCCAGAGCTTGGGGCCTCGGCAGCAAAAGGCACGGTTGCCAATGATGGAGCGATTAAAATCTGGGATGCTCAAGAGGCCAGAATTGGAAGAGCGCAGAAACCTCGGAGGGTTGTTGGGCTGGTGTTCCACAAGGGATCTGTGTTGGGGCCTCAACTATTCACTGTATTTATTAATGACTTAGATGATGGGATAGAAAGCCACATATCCAAGTTTGCCGATGACACAAAGATAGGCGGCATTGTAAGCCGTGTAGAGGGAAGCATAAAATTACAAAGATATTAATAGATTAAGCAAATGGGCAAAAATGTGGCAAATGGATTTCAATGTAGGCAAACTGAGGTCATCCACTTTGGACTTAAAAAGGATAGAACAGAGTATTATTTAAATCGTGAAAATCTAGGAACAGCGGAGGTCCAAATGTCATGGACAGGTACAGAAAATAATCAAAAAGGCTAATGGAATGCTAGCCTTTATATCCGGAGGACTAGAATACAAGGGGGTAGAAGTTATGCTACAGCTGTACAAAGCCCTGGTTAGACAACACCTGCAGTACTGTGAGCAGTTCTGGGCACCACACCTTAGGAAGGATATATTGGTCTTGGAGGGAGTGCAGCATAGATTTACCAGAATGATACCTGGACTCCAAGGGTTAAATTATGAGGCAAGATTACACAAACTAGAGTTGTATTTTTTGTTTTATATTCATTCCTGGGATGTGGGCGCCACCGGCAAGGCCAGCATTTATTGCCCATCCCTAATTGCCCTCGAGTAAGCCGCCTTCTTGAACCACTGCAGTCCGTGTGGTGAAGGTACTCCCACAGTGCTGTTAGGTAGGGAGTTCCAGGATTTTGACCCAGCGACGATGAAGGAATGGCGATGTAGTTCCAAGTTAGGCTGGTGTGTAACTTGGAGGGAAATTTGCAGGTGATGGTGTTCCCAGGCGCCTGCTGCCCTTGTCCGTCTAAGTGGTAGAGATTGTGGGTTTAGGAGGTGCTGTCAATGAAGCCTTGGTGAGTTGCTGCAGTGCATTTTGTAGATGGTACACACGGCAGCCACGGTACGCCGGTGGTGGAGGGAGTGAATGTTTAAGGTGGTGGAAGGGATGCCAATCATGCAGGCTGCTTTGTCCTGGATGGTGTTGAGCTTCTTGAGTGTTGTTGGAGCTGCACTCATCCAGGCAAGTGGAGAGTATTCCATCACACTCCTGACTTGTGCCTTGCAGATGGTGGAAAGGCTTTGGGGAGTCAGGAGGTGAGATACTCACCGCAGAATACCCAGCCCCTGACCTGCTCTTGTTACCACAGTATTTATGTGGCTGGTCTAGTTAAGTTTCTGATCAATGGTGACCCCCAGGATGTGGATGTTGGTGAGGGATTCGACGATGAATGTCAAGGGGTGGTGGTTAGACTCTCTCTTGTTGGAGATTGTCATTGCCTGGCACTTGTGTGACGCGAATGTTACTTGCCACTTATCAGCCCAAGCCTGAATGTTGTCCAGGTCTTGCTGCATGTGAACATGGACGGCTTCATTATCTGGGGAGTTGCGAATGGAACTGAACACTGTGCTATCAATAGCGAACATCCCCACTTCTGACCTTATGATGGAGGGAAGGTCATTGATGAAGCAGCTGAAGATGGTTGGGTCTAGGACACTGCCCTGAGGAACTCCTGCAGCGATGTCCTGGGGCTGAGATGATTGACCTCCAACAACCACAACCATCTTCCTTTGTGCTAGGTATGACTTCAGCCAGTGGAGAGTTTTCCCCCTGATTCACATCGACTTCAATTTTACTAGGGCTCCTTGATGCTACACTCGGTCAAATGCTGCCTTGACGTCAAGGGCAGTCACTCGCACCTCTGCAATTTAGCTCTTTTGTCAATGTTTGGACCAAGGCTGTAATGAGGTCTGGAATTTAGAAGGTTAAGGGGTGATTCTGATCAGAGTTTTCAAGATATTAAGGGGAACTGTTGGATAGATAGAAACTATTTCCGCTGGTTGGGGAGTCTAGGACTTGGGGGCATGGTCTTCAGGAGTGAAGTTAGGAACTCTCTTCTGCAAATGACAATTGATGCTAGGTTAATTTTAAATCTGAGATTGATAGATTTTTGTTAACCAAAGGTATTAAAGGATATGGGGCAAAGGCGGGTGAGTATATGGAGTTAGGTCACAGATCAGGCTTGATCTCACTGAATGGTGGAACAGGCCCAAGGGGCTAAATAGTCTATTCCTGTTCCTATGTTCCTAAGGAGGAGATTAGAGACAGGGAGGGGTGAGGCCATGGAGGGATTTGAAAACAAGGATGAGAACAAAGGCATGGATAAGGGTTTTAGCAGCAGATGAGCTGAGGCAGGAGCGGAGTCGGGTGATGTTACTGAGGTGGAAATAGACGGTCTTAGTGATGCCGCGGATATGTGGTCGGAAGCTCATCTCGGGGTCAAATACGACACCAAGGTTGCGAACAGTCTGGCTCAGCCTCAGGCAGCTGCCAGGGACAGTGATGGAGTTAGTGGCTAGGGAACGGAGTTTGTGGTGGGGACTGAGGACAATGGCTTCGGTCTTCCCAATATTTAGTTGGAGGAAATTTCTGTTCATCCAGTACTGGATGTCGGACAAGCAGTCTGACAATTTAGAGACAGTGGAAGGGTCGAGAGAGGTGGTGGTGAGGTAGAATTAGGTGTCACCAGCGTACATGTGGAACCTAATGTGGTTTCGGATGATGTCGCCAAGGGGTAGCATGTAGATGAGAAACTCTGTCATTGTCTGTTCTTCTACCAGATGCAATGAGATAACAAGAAAAAGGGGAAACAAAATGACAGCACTGAAACGGACCTTTTTTTCTTCTTTAATTTTGCTGGCCTCTTCAATGAGCTGCTGTTTCACTTTAATTCCCTCTTTTACTACCTCTGCCATTTTTTATAGTATCTCTCTCTCCTTTTTACCAAGTTCTCTGAGAAAAGAATGAACAAAATCTACATGATTTGTAACAACAAACATGATTATAAATGCATCAACCTTTATCCATCAGTTTTCTTTCTCTTCTACTTTTTGTAATTTTACTCCAATATAAATCAAACCCTGGCCCTTGCAGGTCACATGTCCTTGTGCAATTCTCCAACAGACTAAATATGAACCCTTATTTGGTATACATGAACATTTGTACTTTGGTGTGCAAAATACATGCAGTAGTTTTTTTTCATTCCCTATCCTCATCAGTAGCACGATTAGTTCTAGAAATAAGTTTGATTAATGCTCTTTTGAACTGAATTAATCAGTCAAGTTTCCCAGTTAGACAAGAGCCCCATCTGCTTTTTAGAATGTAAACACCAGTCTTCTGCATGTCACATCTCGCAATAAAACTCTACTCGTGGATTTGATCACCATCATATACTTAAGTACTCCACCTCCATCATAAACCCTAAGCATGAAAGATTGAAGTGCTGAGTTTCTGTACCACCAACTAGATGTATCAAATTTGACTGCTACACAAAATATCTGCCATTGATGCAACTGATTTTGTCACTCTGAATTTAGGAGCAAGATGTATTGCTGATGCAGAGTAAAGGGAACGCAACTCTGCATCTGACAACCACATAACTAGCATAAGACTGCTCGTTGCTGACATTCATAGAATCATAGAATGGTTACAGCACGGAAGGCGGCCATTCGAGCCCATGCCAGCTCTCTGCAAGAGCACTTCAGCTAGTCCCACTCCCCTGCCCTTTCCCCGTAGCCATGCAAATTTTTTTTCCTTCAGGTACTTATCCAACTCCCTTCTGAAAGCCGTGATTCGAGTCTGCCTCCAGCACCCTTTCAGGCATTGTATTCCAGATCCTAACCACTCGTTGAGTAAATAAGCTTCTCCTCATGTCGCCTTTGGTTATTCTGCTAATCACCTTAAACCTGTGTCCTTCTGCCAATGGGAACAGTTTCTCTCTATCTACTCTATCCAGACCCCTCATGATTTTGAACACCTCTATCAAATCTCCTCTCAATCTTCTCTGCTTTAAGGAGAACAACCCCAGCTTCTCCAGTCTATCCACGCAACTGAAGTCCCTCATAAGAACATAAGAAATAAGAGCAGGAGTAGGTCATACGACCCCTCGAGCCTGGTCCGCCATTCAATAAGATCATGGCTGATCATCGACCTCAACTCCACTTTCCCGCCTGATCTCCATATCCCTCGATTCCCCTAGAGTCCAAAAATCTATCTATCTCAGCCTTGTATATACTCAAAGACTCAACACCCACAGCCCTCTGGGGCAGAGAATTCCAAAGTTTCACAACCCTCCGAGTGAAGAAATTCTTCCTCATCTTAGTCTTAAATGGCCGACCCCTTATCCTGAGACTATGCCCTCTAGTTCTAGACACTCCAGCCAGGGGAAACAACCTCTCAGCATCTACCCTGTCAATTTCCTTCAGAATCTTGTATATTTCAATGAGATCACCTCTCATTGTTCTAAACTACAGAGAGTATAGGCCCATTCTACACAATCTCTCATCATAGGACAGCCCTCTCATCCCAGGAATCAATCTAGTGAACCTTCGTTGCACCGCCTCCAAGGCAAGTATATCCTTCCTTATATAAGATCAAAACTGTGCACAGTACTCCAGGTGTGGTCTCACCAAGCCCTGTACAATTGGAGCAAGATTTCCTTACTCTTACATTCCAACCCCTTTGCAATAAAGGCCAACATATCATTCGCCTTCCTTATTGCTTGCTGTACCTGCGTGCTGGCTTTCTGTGTTTCTTGCACAAGGACACCCAAATCTCTCTGAACACCAACATTTGAAAGTTTCTCACCATTTAAAAAATATTGTTTTTCTATTCTTCCTACCAAAGTGAATAACCTCACATTTCCCTACATTATACTCCATCTGCCACCTCACTGCCCACTCACTTAGTCTATCTATATCCCTGGAATCATTCTCATAAAGCTTTTCTGCACCCTCTCTAAGGCCTTCACATACTTCCTGAAGTACGGTGCCCAGAATTGGACACAATACTCCAGTTGAGGCCAAACTAGTGTTTTATACAGGTTCATCATAATTTCCACACTTTTGTACTCTATACTTCTATTAATGAAGCCCAGGATCCCATAAGCTTTTTTAACTATTTTCTCAACCTGCCCTGCCACCTGCAACGATTTGTGCACATATACCCCCAGGTCTCTCTGCTCATGCACCCCATTTAGAAATGTACCCTTACAGTAGTTTATATTTTCTCTCTTCATTCTTTATACCAAAATGTGTCACTTCGCAATTTTCTGCGTTAAATTTCATCTGCCACGTGTCCGCCCATTTCACCAGCCTGTCTATGTCTTCTTGAAGTCTATCACTATCCTCCTCACGGTTCACTGTACTTCCAAGTTTTGTGTCATCTACAAATTTTGAAATTGTGCCCTGTATACCCACATCCAAGTCATTAATATATCAAGAAAAGCAGTGGTCCTAGAACCAACACCTGGGGAACACCTTCCTCCAGTCCAAAAAACAACCGTTTACCACTACTCTCTGTTTTATGTCACTTAGCCAATTTCATATCCATGCTGACACTGTCCCTTTTATTCCATGGGCTTCAACTTTGCTGGCAAGCCTATTATGTGGCACTTTGTCGAATGCCTTTTGCTAATCCATGTACACCACATCAACCGCATTGCCCTCATCAACCCTCTCTGTTACCTCATCAAGAAACTACAATTAGGTCTAAAAAATACAAAAGATTTTGCGCTTTGATGAATATATAAAAATGTGTTCCTCAAAGAAACTTCAATATTAGTCCTGATGCTACACTTAATCATTAGACAACAGCAGAATCACACCAAATGACATGTTTTACAAATAACTATATTTATAAAAACAAATGTTCACAACCAGCTCCACTATTGTATTCATCTGTTGCATCACAACAATCTGCAGAGGGGGAAAATATCCAACATATACAAAGCACATTTAAAAGAAATATTCTAATATATGTAGAAAATTAAGATGCTGAGAACACTTTGCTCTCTTTCTTAAGCCCCCACTCAAAAGAGATACACTCCCTCTATGGCAGAATTCAAACAGAACTATAATTCAACCTTGGGCCTTCTACAAGGAGTTAAAGTAATACTTTTGTGACGATGAATAGAATAAAACTACCAACTGTAAGACAACTGCCAAGCCAGCATCTCCAACTGGCCATGTTGCTTCCTGTTTTGAGACAGAGAAACCTCCAAAGCAGTAACAAAGTCCCATAAGTACAGCAATTTGTAAATAACTACAACTTTATATAGTTCGAAATTTAACTCCACCCATTATCCATAGGAATGTACAGTAAATATCTTCAAAATTACCAGAAGTCAGCTGTTCATAATATATATTAATGATCTGGACGAGGGAATTGGATGTAATATCCCCAAATTTGCAGACGACACAAAGCTAGGTGGGAGGGTAAGCTGTGAGGAGGATGTCGTGAAACTCCAGTACGATTTGGACAGGTTGAGTGATTGGGCAGAAACATGACAAATGCACTATAATGTGGATAAATGTGAGGTTATCCACTTTGGTGGCAAAAATCGGAAGGCAGATTATTATTTGAATGGCAATAGATTGGGAGAAGGGGAAGTGCAAAGAGACCTGGGTGTTCTTGTGCACCAGTCGCTGAAGGTAATCATGCAGGTGCAGCAGGCGGTTAAGAAGGCAAATGGTACGTTGGCCTTTGTAGCATGAGGGTTCGAGTACAGGAACAAGGATGTCTTGCTACAGTTGTACAGGGCCTTGGTGAGACCACACCTTGAGTATTGTGTGCAGTTTTGGTCACCTTACCGGAGGAAGGACGTTCTTGCCATGGAGGGAGTGCAGCGAAGATTCACCAGGCTGATACCTGGGATGGCAGGAATGACGTATGAGGAGAGATTGTCTCGATTGGGCTTATGCTCACTGGAGTTTAGAAGATTGAGAGGGGATCTCATCGAAACCTATAAAATTCTGTCAGGCCTGGACAGACTAGATGCAGGAAGGATGTTCCTGATGGCCGGGGAGTCCAGAACCAGGGGTCATAGCCATTTAGGACTGAAATGAGGAGGAATTTCTTCACCCAGAGAGTGGTGAACCTGTGGAATTCTCTGCCACAGAGGGCGGTGGAGGCCAGTTCATTAAATATATTCAAGAAAGAGTTGGATATATTTCTTGAGGCTAAAGGGATCAAGGGATATGGGGAGAAGACAGGGTACTGAATTTGGATGATCAGCCATGATCTCATTGAATGGCGGAGCAGGGCCGAATGGCCTACTCCTGCTCCTATCTTCTATGTTTCTATGTTTCAGCCAGTGATCGTAGCAAGTGGCTACAAGGCATGGCACCCAAAGGACAGTATCAAGTAGTGTACGGGGACTTTTGGAAAGCTTTTTACAAGGTACCACACGGGAGGTTACTAGAGAAGATTAAGGGGTATGGAATTAGGGAGAGGATCGCAAACCAAATTAAAAATTGGTTAGAAGGGTTGGTCAGATGGGCAGAACAGTGGCAAATGGAATTTAACCCTGAAAAGTGTGAGGTGATGCATTTTGGGAGGACTAACAAGGCAAGGGAATACACAATGAATGGTAGGACCCTAGTAAGGACAGAGGATCAGAGGGACCTTGGTGTGCATGTACATAGATCCCTGAAGGCAGCAGGACAGGTAGATAAGGTGGTTAAGAAGGCATATGGGATACTTGTCTTCATTAGCCAAGGCATAGAATATAAGAGCAGGGAGGTCATGATGGAGCTGTACAAAATGCTAGTTAGGCCACAGCTGGAATACTGTGTGCAGTTCTGGTCGCCACACTATAGGAAGGATGTGATTGCATTAGAGAGGGTGCAGAGGAGATTCACCAGGATGTTACCTGGGCTGGAGCGTTTCAGCTATGAAGAGAGACTGGACAGGCTGGGGTTGTTTTCCTTAGAGCAGAGAAGGCTCAGGGGGGACTTGATTGAGGTGTACAAAATTATGAGGGGCATAGATAGGGTAGATTGAAAGGAACTTTTCCCCTTAGTAGAAGGGTCAATAACCAAGGGGCATAGTTTCAAGGTAAGTGGCAGGAGGTTTAGAGGGGATTTGAGGAAAAACTTTTTCACCCAGAGGGTGGTTGGAATCTGGAACTCACTGCCTGAAAGGGTGGTAGAGGCAGGATCCCTCACAACATTAAAGAGGCATTTAAATGAGCACTTGAAATGCCATAGCATACAAGGCTACAGACTAAGGGCTGGAAAATGGGATTAGAGTAGATAGGGCTTGATGGCCAGCGCAGACACGATGGGCCGAAGGGCCTCTTTCTGTGCTGTTTAAGGGTTAAGGGCAGTTTTTCCAGAGTAGTTGGAATTGGGTAGTGGTGTTTCACAGGGTTGAGTTCTGGGACCACTTCTGTTCACTATGTATAACAATGTTTTGAAAATAGATCAAGAGGGAGTAGTGCCAAAATTTGCAGATGATACAGGACCAAGAGGAACAGTTAATTCTTTTGAAGACCAGAGGAAGCTGAGAAGGGATATTGATAAGGTGGGGTAATGGGCTAAAAAGTGGCAGATAAAATGTTAGTGGGAGGTGATGGATTTTGGTTAAAAAAAAGCTACTCTGAACGGAAGTAGGCTTTGTGCTGTGGAAGAGCAGATGGATTTGGGGGTACAGGTTCACAGGACATTAAAGGCCGCAACTCAGGTTGGTACAGTTTATTTTTAAAAAGCTAATGGTAATCTAAGTTTACAAGAGGTTTAGGGGGAAAAATTCGCTTCATATGCACCTCCCGTTAGCGCGGCGCTAAACAACTAGCGCCCAGGCGTGGCGCTGCTATCGCCTCCCGCGAAATTCAGCGGGAGGATAGCGGCGGCTGTAACCATTAGCGCCCTGTGGTGCAGCGCCTCCGGCGATGACGTCATCACCGTGCGCAGCGCCCCGCTCGCAATCTTCGGTAGCGCCCCCGACTTGCGGCCGGACGCTATGTCCGACAGGGTCAGGTGGGCCTACCTGCGGCCGAGGCGGCACAAATTAAAGGGGAGGTGCTGGGCGGCCATTTTTGTTGCTGGCCGCCTGCCAGCACCTGCTCCCGTTGCCGTCCCCAGCCTCCTGTGGAGCACCCCCCCCACAGGGTGCTGGCTGCGCTCCGTGTGCCCAGCACTCCTCGTGTGCCAGGCTCTTTTGCCAGCACTCCAATCCCTTCTGCTCCAGCTGGGCCCCGGATCGCGCTGCGCAAGGCCCCTTCCCTTTACTAAGGGGAGGAAGGCCTGCAGTACCACGGCGCGACGTGCCACAGCGCCCACCGCGATATTCACTCGTAGCGCCCCAAGAGGGAGGGGCGGGGGCACTAACTTTTTCGGGGCGCTAAAAGTAGCGTCCCGGCGAAGTTAGTGCCCCAAAGGGGGCGCGACCCAATTTTGCCCCCAATAGTATATAAAAGCCCTGAAATAATGATGAGCCTATATAAAACCTTATAAAACTAGATGCAGGAAGGATGTTCCCGATGGCCGGGGAGTCCAGAACCAGGGGTCACAGTCTAAGGATAAGGGGTAAGCCATTTAAGACAGAGATGAGGAGGAATTTCTTCACCCAGAGAGTGGTGAACCTGTGGAATTCTGTACCACAGAAGGCATTAGAGGCCAATTCATTAAATATATTCAAGAAGGAGTTAGATATATTTCTTAAGGCTAAAGGGATATGGAGAGAAGGCAGGGACAGGGTACTTAATTTGGATGTTCAGCCATGATCTCATTAAATGGCGGAGCAGGCTCGAAGGGCCGAATGTCCTACTCCTGCTCATATCTTCTATGTTTCTATGTAACTTACTGAACAAGAAGGGAGCCATGAGAAACATTCCAGTAAGTCAGAATACAGTGATAAGGGTTCTCTGTTCGATCCCTGGGTCTCATGATCATATACCTTAACATTGGGTAGGTAAAGACATACTCCAGTTCATAGGGGTTGCAATGTCCACCATCAAGTCCAATCCTGCACATTTGCAATTTCATGCCATGGATTACAAAATAAAAATCAAACTGAACAATCTTATGATAGTCAAAACCAAGTTAATAATGTTTTGAGCAAGAAAGATGTGCTTTCAATTAAGGTCTAAATGTCAACTTGTTTTAAAAACTACAAAATGACAGCTTGTGTACCTTGTATGCTTCCCAGTACTTAGTGCAAACAAACACAGTTGAGACAGTGGAGGCACTAAATATTCACCCAAGATAAACTCTTTAGATATGAATTCTAATCTTAGTGTCACCATATTGTTTTTCATCAGTTTGAGTCATGATTTTGTAAGGAAATCACAATTTTCTTCTTACCACAGATTGTAACTAGTTTTAAAGTCTTCATAAATGAGAAATTACTTACCACAAATACCATCATTTACACGCGATGATGAAATATACGATATTTCCACAATGGAAATGGCCATTTGGACAGGCTGCTGTTCCTAATAAAAAAATGTAAAACAATTGCTTTCACAAGTTTTGCACTTATATTGATATATAAAATATAAAATCATGCAATCCACCACAATCAAGAAAAGAAAACCATCAATATCCTGAGGGCACAACACACTGGTGAACCAATATACACTGCCTTCCAAAGGGGAGGGCACACATTTACACCTAGCCATTAGACAAAGGCAAAGAGTGGAAAGAGAGCACTACTAGAGAAGCAGCTTTTGCACACCTTCTACCAGCAGCTGCAAAAGATCACTGGAAAGAGCAAAAAGAGGTTTCACATGGTCTGTGAAACATACTAAAAGCAGACAAAATATACAAAATTGGAGTAGGAAGTGCTTAGAACACTCTCAAGAGAAGTGACTTTCCATTAAACCAATAAAACAGACCAAATATTTCATTGCAAACTGATATTTATACACAAAGTTTTAGACAGCACTGATGAGACTATATTGCCAAATTAGCTTTTCTCAAATAATTTCCTTAGATAAAGCTGTACGAAATCAAAAAAAAGGATACAAAAGTCCAGCATAAATACTTCTGGCTGACCAATCACTAGCCTGGTTCAGCAGAACCATCCTTGCAATCACAATAATCATCATTAACTCTGTCAACAGGAATGGTTTTTGACCCATCTAAACAGGTGAAAGGTTTGGCCTCATCATAAAACTGCTGATCTATGAAAGAGAATATAATTGTGTCATAATTTTAGTACAAGTCACAACATATTACACAAGTCTAAGGATAAAGGGGTAGGCCTTTTAGGACAGAAATGAGGAGGAATTTCTTCACCCAGAGAGTGGTGAACCTGTGGAATTCTCTACCACAGAAGGCAGTAGAGGCCAATTCATTAAATATATTCAAGAAGGAGTTGGATATATTTCTTAAGGCTAAAGGGATCAAGGGGTATGGGGAGAAAGCAGGTACCGGGTACTGAACTTGGATGATCAGCCATGATCGCACTGAATGGCGGAGCAGGCTCGAGGGGCCGAATGGCCTACTCCTGCTCCTATCTTCTATGTTTCTATGTTTCCAATGTATTATTTCATAATTTTTTTAATAAAATCTCTAACTTGTCAGAATAAGTTGATTTTAACATCTAACTAACCAAATGTAATTGATACAATGAAAGTGAACTACATATATACCCATTAGCTTTCATCTAATTACGAGGGACAAATTAAAATACTTAAAGGTAATAAGAAAAAAAATTAATGCTCAAAATTTCAAAAATAAAATAGACAATGTTAGATATATACAGCAGGTCCATAAGTACCTGAAAGAGAAAAGACAGGCCTGAAAAAGCCAAAAGACCACCAGTAGTCAGTGCTGGTAGCATAGGCTGAACACCAAAATAGCTTTTATTGTTCGTTTAAAAGGAAAGCATCAGAAATTGCACAGAGATGGTAGTGACAACCAAAAGGCCAGCAATTAGGTTTTTCTTTCAAAAATTGCACAGCTCTGGTTTCTGCAACTTGATCTGACCTTTTCAAACACCTGCGTGCCTGAATGAGATGCTGTAGCTCATAATTGATAAGTACCAAGGATATAACACCACACCTCTGCAAATCATCTGATAATCCTAGGCTTGTAACAAGGTTTGTTGTACCATATTTATCAAAATCTTAGAAACATAACCTAAATTAAAATTTCTCCAGCCTAATCGATCACTTTTGAGGGGAAGGTCAGGAGATCTTTTAAATTGGCAATTTAAAGCTTCTCCTTAATTCCATAGCATGGAAAGCAAGCCAACCTGTAAAAATGCTGCTCAAAGCTAAACTTAGGTGTGCAACTCTATAAACTAATTCTCTCATGGAATAGCAATTATTTATGAGTATCCTAGCAGACACTCTCATAACAAGGTGCCAAATACACAAAGGAACTGACACTGTCTAAAAATTATTTTGCATAAACTATTTTTTTCATTTTTACGTGTCTGCCTTAGCTCATTGGTAGCACTCTCAACTGAGTCAGAAGGTTGTGGGTTCAAGCCACATGCTGCACTGTTGAAGGAACTGTCTTTCAGATGAGACATTAAGCAGAGACCCCAGTTTGATTGATCCATTTACTTTCAGTTGTCAATTTGATATTTGCTTCTTTAAAGCTCTTTGTGGACAAGTTGTAGCTTGTGTATATGTACACAGTGCCCACAGGATGGCAGTAGCACTGACTCATAGAATGGTTAATAGATACCAAGGAGCATAGATATAAACATCCAGCACTTCAACTTGTGCACTGCATGCACCTATACCAGAGATCAAACTGCTTTTTCAGAAACAGTTTGAAAAAAAAGATTCATTCTCAGGATGTGAGCAACGCTGGCAAGGCCAACATTCATTGCCCAGCCCTAATTGCTCTGATACAACTGAATAGCTTCCTCGGCTACATCAGAGGGTAGTGAAGAATCAACCACATTGGTGTGGGACTGGAGTCACACATAGGCTAGACCAGGTAAGGACAGCAGGTTTCCTTCAATAAACCAGTTATTGAACCAGTTGGGTTTTCACAATAATCTTCATGGTCACTTTTAATGATATTAGCTTTTTATTTCACGATTACTAGCTTTTTATTTTCAGATTTTTTTTTATAAACTGAATTCAAATTCTCAAAGGGTCATGGTGAGAACATAAGAAATAGGAGCAGGAGTAGGCTATACGGCCCCTCGAGCCTGCTCCACCATGCAATAAGATCATGGCTGATCTTCGACCTCAACTCCACTTTCCCGCCTGATCTTCATATCCCTTGATTCCAAAAATCTATCTATCTCAGCCTTGAATATACTCAACAACTCAGCATCCACTGCCCTCTGGGGCAGAGAATTCCAAAGATTCACAACTCTGAGTGAAGAAATTCCTCCTCATCTCAGTCTTAAATGACCTACCACTTATCCTGAGACTATGCCCCCTAGTTCTAGACACTCCAACCAGGGGAAACAACCTCTCAGAATCTACCGTGTCAATTCCCTTCAGAATCTTGTATGTTTCAATGAGATCACCTCTCATTCTTCTAAACTCCAGAGAGTATAGGCCCATTCTACACAATCTCCCATCATAGGACAGCTCTCTCATCCCCGGAATCAATCTAGTGAACCTTCGTTGCACCGCCTCCAAGGCAAGTACAGTATATCCTTCCTTAGATGAGAACAAAACTGTGCACAGTACTCCAGGCGTGGTCTCACCAGGGCCCTGTACAACTATAGCAAGACTTCCTTACTCTTATACTCCAATCCCCTTGCAATAAAGGCCAACATGCCATTTGCCTTCCTTATTGCTTGCTGTACCTGTATGCTAGCTTTGTGTTTCTTGCACGAGGACACCCAAATCTCTCTGAACACCAACACTTAAAAGTTTCTCACCATTTAAAAAAGTGTGTTTTTCTATTCTTCCTACCAAAGTGATAAACCTCACATTTCCCTAAATGATACTCCATCTACCTCATTACGGCCCACTCACTTAGTCTATCTATATCTCCTTGCAGACTTTGTGTTCTCCTCACAGCTTACTGTCTCACCTAGCTTTGTATCGTCAGCAAACTTGGATACATTACACTCAGTCCCTTCATCTAGGTCAATATAGAGTGTAAATAGCAGAGGCACCAGCACTGATCCTTGCGGCACCCCACTAATTACAGCCTGCCAACCCAAAAAAGACCCGTTTATCCCTACTCTGTTTTCTGTCCGTTAACCAATCCTCTACCCATGCGAATATATTACCCTCAACCCCATGAGCCCTTATCTTGTGTAATAACCTTTTATCTGGTACCTTATCGAATGCCTTTTGGAAATCCAAATATACTACATCCACTGGTTCTCCTTTATCTACCCTGCTAGTTACATCCTCAAAAAACTAAAATTTTTCATGAAACCATATTGACTCTGCCTAATCATGTTATGATTTTCTAAGTGTCCTGATACCACTTCCTTAACAATGGATTCCTGCATTTTCCCCGACGACTGAGGTCCGGCTAACTGTCCTGTAGTTCCCTGTTTTCTCTCTCCCTCCTTTCTTGAATAGTGGTGTTACGTTTGCTACCTTCCAATCCGCTGGGACCATTCTAGAATCTAGGGAATTTTGGAAGATCAAAACCAATGCATCCACTATCTCTGCAGCCACCTCTTTTCAAACCCTATTTGAACTCTCATTCTCTGGATTATTAGTCCAGCCCCAGTTGCCAAACAGAAACAAATTTTATACCATGTGACCAGGCACCAATGCAAACAAAAATTAATTAAATTCACTTATATTTTTAATGATAACCAGAACACATGCTCAAACTCAGGTAAATAAATAAGGTACAAGAACTTGTTTTTTAAAAAGTGTTTTAGATTATCCAACGTGGATACAGCAACCAGTCAATTGAAAATTTGTAAATCACAAATACAGCTAGCATTTTGATTTCTGGCGATCTGCACTCTGCCCACAATTTTAAAAATTCCTGACGAGAAGTCAATTTTATTATGCTAGGAATGTTCCATTGTACTTTTTGCAGTTGTTTTTATAGCTCAGTTAGGTTTGACCGCTGCAATGTACTTTTACAATACTGTAATATACTTAAGCACATCAGCATTCCTTTGCTAATTCTGTATATTTTACAATTAGCAATTCTTGCGCAACTACTCTAGACGAATTGCTGCAGTGCAAATTATAAACAAATAGGAGGACAACACAAGATGATCTCTGTAGAAATGCCCTAAATGCAATTTTGCTGATAACATCTAAAACCTGTTTAGATCTGTTTCTACTGTATTTTTTGTCTACAGAATAGTACATTTAACCAATGAATTTGGAGTATCTACTTAGGAAAAAAAAGACTTGCATTTATATAGCGCCTTTCATGGCCTCAGGACGTTCCAAAGCGCTTTACAATCAATGAAGTACTTTTGCAGTGTAGTCACTGTTGTAATGTACAACTTTACAGATCATTCCAGAAATAGGTCAGAAGCATTTAAAGACAACCATGGTTTAACGGACGATGAAACATAACTGAAAGTGGTCTGGTCCGGGAAGAATTAAAGCAGTGACTATCGTGTGGGTGGACCAGCTGTATTTTCCTCCTGTAATGAAATCTGTTTGTCTTGATTCTGTATTCGTTTTGCACTCATGTATATTACCCTCCCCCACTGTGTATAGTTTCACTTCCTCTTTCCCGACTAACCTGGAAGGTTCCAGGTCTTGGCTCTGCCCCTGACTTCTCTTACATAAAGATCCCAGGATCTGTATGACTCATTCCTGTGAACCAGTCGGCATGTTGAGATGTTAGCTCTGATCTTAGTGATTAAAAGCCAACTTGTTTAAGTCTATAACTTCTAGTTTTATGGTTATTGAAAGCCCATCAATTTTAATCACTAAAGAATACTAGGATGGATCGACTCCTAAAACCAGAGCGTCTGGACTTGGATCCACATTCTGCTGAAGCATCAAATCAATTTGGACACTGGCTCAAATGCTTCGAACTCTTCGCGGGGGCCTCATCCGCTAGCGAGGTAGATAAACTGAGTCTACTGACTACTCGCGTAAGTCATCGGATTTATTCGTTCATCCGGGACGCCACCTCTTACACGGAGGCCATCACTATCTTGAAGGCCCAATACCAGAGGCCGGTAAACGAAGTGTACGCCAGACATCTGCTGGCAACACGCAGGCAGCGACCAGAGGAATCAATGGACGATTTCTTACAGGGCCTAAAGGACCTGGTCCGGGACTGTAACTGCAAGGCCGTGACGGCCAACGCGTACTCTGATGAATTGGTCCGCAATTCCTTCATCACGGGCCTCAAATCGAATTATATCCGGCAGAGACTGCTGGAGGAGGTGGTCCTGGACTTAAAAAAGGCAGTGGCCACTGCGCGATCGCTGGACGTGGCCCAGAGAAACTCTGACTCTTATTCTTCCGGCCATGCGGCCCTCACTGCCTCGTGCGCGCCGAGGGGGCCGCCATCTTGGAATCAGCCATCTTCCCCATCCAGGTCTCAGACCAGCTCTACGCCGCCGGAGTCCCCACACAGAAGTTCACCCAGGAGTCCTACTACAGCGGCAATGTCTCGAGGCCCGAAATGCTACTTCTGCGGCCAGGCCAAGCACCCCAGACAAGGATGCCCAGCGAAGGACGCTACATGCTTCAAATGTAAGAAAAAGGGGCATTTTAGCAAAGTCTGCAGGGGGAATCCGATTTCCAACTCCGTCACCGCCTCGTGTGTGCCGTGCGGGTCGCCATCTTGGGATCCGCCATCTTTTCCCGACTCAACGGCCGCCCAGGGCCCAACAGTGGCTTCGATCACGGTGGATCAATCCAGGCCACACCCGTTGACAAAATCCATGATGGACATACAGGTAAACGGGAATTTAACGAAATGTTTAATTGACTGTGGGAGTACCGAGAATTTTATCCACCCTAGCCTGGTACGGCGGCACTCATTAACGGTAACCCCTACACGGAGCAGAATTGCTATGGCTGCTAAGCCCCACACTTCGGACATTTTGGGCTACTGTGCGGTAACACTGACTGCAAAAGGCACGGACTACAAGGATTTTAAACTCCTCGTGATGCCAGAACTCTGTGTTAATGTAATCTTAGGCCTGGACTTCCAGTGCCACCACGAAAGTGTCACGCTAGCATATGGCGGGTCCCAGCCGCCACTCACAGTCTGTGGCCTATCAACCTTAAAAATCAGCCCGCCCTCTTTATTCGCTAATCTCGCTCCGAACTGTAGGCCCATAGCGACCAAAAGTAGACGGTACAGTCTGGAAGACAGACACTTTATCAAGGCGGAAGTGGACAGACTCCTGCGGGAAGGCATTATTGAATGCAGTACCAGCCCGTGGCGTGCCCAAGTAGTCATAGTTAAAAATAGCGAAAAGAAACGGATGGTAATTGACTACAGCCAGACTGTTAATATTTATACCCAGCTGGACGCCTACCCTTTACCCCGCATATCAGAAATGGTCAACCAGATTGCGCAATACCGTTCTTCTCGACTATCGACCTCAAATCCGCGTATCACCAGCTCCCCATTAGAACGGAGGACCGCCCATACACCGCCTTCGAGGCGAACGGGCGCCTCTACCATTTTCTCAGAGTGCCCTTCGGGGTAACAAATGGGGTCTCGGTCTTCCAACGTGAGATGGACCGCATGGTTGACGAGAATAAACTACAAGCTACCTACCCCTATCTGGACAATGTCACTATCTGCGGGCACAACCAGCAAGACCACGATCTAAATCTTGCGAGATTTTTAAAAACTGCCCTAAAGCTGAATCTAACCTACAACGAAGACAAATGTGTCTTCAACACAACCCGTCTCTGTATCCTCGGCTGTGTGGTGGAAGATGGGGTAATTGGACCGGACCCTGACCGATTACGCCCCCTAAAGGAACTGCCCCTGCCACACAATCCCAAAGCTTTAAAAAGGTGCCTGGGATTTTTTTCATATTATGCCCAATGGGTGCCCAATTACTCTGATAAGGCCCGACCCCTCATTAAATCGACGTCCTTCCCACTATCAGCTGAAGCTCGGGAGGCTTTCACCAGTATTAAACAGGACATTGAAAGGGCTGCAGTGTGTGCAGTGGACGAATGCATTCCCTTTCAAGTCAAAAGCGATGCGTCAGACTTTGCCTTAGCTGCGACCCTCAATCAGGCTGGGAGACCTGTGGCCTTCTTCTCCCAAACTCTTCAGGGACCTGAAATCAGGCACTCTTCTGTCGAGTAGGAGGCACAGGCTATAGTGGAGGCAGTGCGGCACTGGAGACACTACCTAGCCGGCAAACGTTTCACCCTGCTCACCGACCAGCGGTCGGTGGCTTTCATGTTTAATGACAAAGGGGGAAAATCAAGAATGACAAAATACTCAGGTGGAGGATCGAACTATCCACGTTCGACTATGATATTATGTACAGGCCGGGAGCCCTTAATGAACCCCCAGACGCCCTATCGCGGGGAATGTGTGCCAGCATTCATACGGACAAATTACAGGGTCTCCACAACGACCTCTGTCACCCAGGGGTCACCCGACTATACCATTTTATAAAGTCCCGCAATCTGCCCCACTCCATCGAGGAGGTCAGGGCAATGACCAGAGCCTGCCGCATCTGTGCAGAATGCAAGCCTCGTTTCTACAGGCCTGACCGTGCACACCTTATCAAAGCCACACGGCCATTCGAGCGCTTAAGTCTGGACTTCAAGGGACCCCTTCCCTCTGCCGACCGTAACGTATACTTCCTCAATATCATTGATGAATATTCCCGCTTCCCCTTCGCCATTCCCTGCCCAGTGCCACGGTCATCAAGTGTCTCTGTAATCTATTCTGCATGTTTGGCATGCCGAACTACATACACAGCGATAGGGGGACGTCATTCATGAGTGACGAGCTGCGCCAGTTCTTGCTCTCGAAGGGGATAGCCACTAGCAGAACCACTAGCTACAACCTCCGGGGTAATGGGCAAGTGGAAAGGGAGAATGCTACTGTTTGGAAGGCTGTCACGTTAGCCTTAAAGTCAAAAGGCCTTCCGACCTCCCGCTGGCAGGAAGTCCTCCCAGACGTGCTCCACTCCATAAGGTCTCTGTTATGTACTGCCACTAACGCTACCCCTCACGAAAAGATGTTCGTTTTCCCCCGGAAATCCACCTCGGGCATATCTCTACCCGCGTGGCTGACGTCTCCGGGGACAGTACTATTGCGGAAGCATGTGAGAGGCCATAAAACGGACCCCCTTGTGGAAAAGGTACAGCTCCTCCATGCAAACCCTCAGTACGCCTATATCGAATACTCTGACGGGCGAGAGGACACTGTTTCCATAAAAGACCTCGCTCCCTTGGGGAGCGGAGAGAACGATGGGAGACTACCCGATGAAGACCTACACTACAAAGAGACAGGACGCCCAGAGGTATCAATACCCAACTTTAACCTGGAGGACACTGCAGATAACCTGGAAGACACTGCGGAGGCCCGGACAGCGGAGGAACCAGAATCCACTCCCCTAGAGGCACCCCAACCGGCTTTGTGCCGATCACTGAGAACTGCAAAACCTCCTGACAGACTCACTTATACCAACTTTTAAGAAACATCACCCTGACGGACTCAATCTATAGAAGGGGTGAATGTAATGAAATCTGTTTGTCTTGATTCTGTATTCGTTTTGCACTCATGTATATTACCCTCCCCCACTGTGTATAGTTTCACTTCCTCTTTCCCGACTAACCTGGAAGGTTCCAGGTCTTGGCTCTTGGCTCCGCCCCGGACTTCTCTTACATAAAGATCCCAGGATCTGTATGACTCATTCCTGTGAACCAGTCGGCGTGTTGAGATGTTAGCTCTGATCTTAGTGATTAAAAGCCAACTTGTTTAAGTCTATAACTTCTAGTTTTGTGGTTATTGAAGGCCCATCACCTCCCATCCACCATTTGCTCAAGACTGATTTTCTGACGTGCCTCTGAGCATCTTCAGGTGCAACCACAAATTTAAACCAGATGGCAGCCAGTTCAGCAGGCAAGAATCTCCGCCACTGCTCCCCGCAACACACCATCCAGTCTCCAACCATGGACTAATCAGCCCTGGGCCCTTTTCGCCTGGTTTTGAGGTGAAGAGTGCCAGAAATCCTGCACCTGCTTCCATTGCAAAAGACAGCACTAAATCTCACTTCTCCAACCTCTCAAACTGTAGAACCAAAAGCTAAATTCTACAGATGCTGGAAATCTGAAATAAAAACATAAAATGCTGGAGATACTAAGCAGGTCAGGCAGTATCTGTGGAGAATGGAAAAAGGTTTAGTTAACGTTTCAGATCTATGACCCATTTTCAGAACCGGAAGATGTTTCATCTGCAACATATTTCAGTTACAACTATGGGAAGCAGAGAGATTGTTGGGGGCAGGGGGGGGGAGAAAGCTTGATAAATAACCTAAGCTTTCATCACAAGAAGCTATGCTAGGCTTTACATTGTACTGCTCTGATCACATTTGGAGCATTGCATCCAGTTATGGTCTACATGCCACACAAAACAATACTTGCATTGGAAAAAATACAAAATAAAACTAATAGCACATGTACCTGGAAATGTTTTTTTTTAAAAACACATCAATCTCTCGTGATGCTGCGCACGGAGTCAAGAACAAGTGTAGCCTTCAAGTGAAATAGGATTAGGGAGCAGGGATAATTGGACCAGGGCACACATACACACATATGTAAACAGTCCCTTTTTGAAAGTTGCTGTACTTATATCATATAATAATTTGATTTTATAGTTAAACATACAGCAATGTGAAACAGAGATGCAGTGTTGGTTGGTGCATCGGAGTTTCTCTGTAGTACAGGCCAAGGAGCTGGGAGATGCAAGACTGAAGCACTACATCGCTTCCACTGGTCAGAGGGTGTAATTACAGCACAACATAGGCAGTTCCATTATAAATACAGACATGAGCATTTCTAATGGAAAAATTTGGCAGTAGCGCATGCTGATAAGATATTTTAATATATTGCTGATGTATGGAAATATAGGATTAGTAGGGAATTTAGAGGGATTGGTGTTGAAAGGGTTAAATGACTCAGGCTTTGGCTGGAACTGCTGTCCCTTTAGATGAATTGCTTTTTAATGGAATGCTGCAGGCACAGGATAGCTAATGGCTGGAATGGTATGAAGGTTGCACATGGATGTCCAGAGAACGAGAACAAAAAGATTGGTGGAAATTTGCTGTAGAAAGGCGGAGAGACAGAGGGGAAAACGAAGGGTATGTAAGGGAGTGAATGAGAAGAGAATTTTGTAGAAGGCAAAGACGGCACCTGTGAAAGATGAACACAAACAAAGCAGAGGGAATGGCGGCACATCTTCTACCCAAAGAACAATGGGGTAGTATAACTCTCAATTGTCCTTTGTAAACTACTGCTTAAATACTGTAATCTATTAATTCTTACTTGTATCAAATAAAGTCCTAACTATTACCAATATGGTGTCAGCATCTAACAATTGAAGAGAGTGTCAAAATTGACTACACGGAGAAGCTAAAAGGTCAAGTTCTACAGTGCAAGGCATCAGCAAGGTTGAGAACTGCAAGAGATGAGGTGAATCAGGAGGAACTGATTATGTGAGTTTCAAGCTTGACTTTCAATAGCAAGGAAGGAAGGAAAGACAGAAGCAAGGAGTTTTGACTTTAAATCCTCATAAACAGAGTATTAGGGCAGGAAAACTGTGCAATAAGTCTTGGTTTTGCATTTGTGTCCTCTAGTCCTGTGCTCATTATACAAGTTAAACACCTTGCTTACTGCACCTTGTCTATACTTTTACTTATTTTAAAGACTTGTAGCATTCTTCGTCCCCAAAAATAAGTTTAACTACTTGAGCTTTTTTCATAACTTAGTCCCTTCAAGGCTTGAAATCATCTTTGTCGCTTTTCTCTTAACCCTTTATAATGCATCTTTGGGGGCAAAATTCATCTCTGGCAGTAGCGCAAAATGGTAGCAAATCAGCAACCCATTTTACATTCCGTTTAGTTTTCTTTTCATTGTTACTGCCCAAGACAAATGTCACCCCTTTATCCTTTTCCGAGGTAAGGTGATTAATGCTGCACACCACACTCCAGAATTAGCCTCATCACTGATCCTTATAACATTGGCATAACTTGCAATCCAATGCATCCCAGTACAACATTTACCTCATTGACAACTACTTTACACTGACTAGAAGCTTTCAGGATTTGATCAAATGATCTTTTTAACCTAATCCTTTGCAGCATCTTCCAGTCATGTTATATGCACGTGTACTGTTACTTCTTCGCATGTATATTACCCTTGTACATAAGAACATAAGACATAGGAGCAGGTGTAGGTCATTTGGCCCCTCGAGCCTGCTCCGCCATTCAATAAGATCATGGCTGATCCGATCTTGGCCTCAACTCCACTTCCCCGCCCGCTCCCCATAACCCTTCACTCCCTTACCTTTCAAAAATCTGTCTATCTCCACCTTAAATATATTCAATGATCCAGCCTCCACAGCTCTCTGGGGAAGAGAATTCCAAAGATTCGCAACCCTCTGAGAAAAGAAATTCCTCATTTCCAATTTAAAAGGGTGCCCCCCTTATTCTGAAATTATGCTCCCTAGTTCTAGATTCCCCGAGGGGAAACATCCTCTCTGCATCTATCCTGTCAAGCCCCTTCAGAATCTTATATGTTTCAATAAGATCCCCTCTCATTCTTCTAAACTCCAATGAGTATAGGCCCAACCTGCTCAACCTTTCTTCATAAGACAACCCCTTCATCTCTGGAATTAACCTAGTGAACCTTCTCTGACCTACCTCCAATGCAAGTATATCCTTCCTTAAATAAGGAGACCAAAACTGTACGCAGTACTCCAGGTGTGGTCTCACTGATGCTCTGTACAGTTGTAACAGGACTTCCCTACTTTTATACTCCATTCCCTTTGCAATAAAGGCCAACATTCCATTTGCCTTCCTAATTACTTGCTGTACCTGCATGCTAACTTTTTGTGACTCATGTACAAGGACCCCCAGATCCCTCTGTACCTCAGCATTTTGTAATCTCTCTCCATTTAAACAATAATTTGCTTTTTTATTTTTCCCACCAAAGTGGATAACCTCGCACTTTGCCACATTAAACGCCATCTGCCAGATTTTTGCCCACTCACTTAGCCTATTCTATATCCTTTTGGAGATTCTTTGCGTCCTCCACACAATTTGCTTTCCCACCTATCTTTGTATCAGCAGCAAATTTGGCTACATTACACTCGGTCCCTTCATCCAAGTCATTAATGTAGATTGTAAATAGTTGAAGCCCCAGCACTGATCCCTGCGGCACCCCACTAGTTAAGAGTTTGCCAACCTGAAAATTACCCATTTATCCCGGCTCTCTGCTTTCTGTCAGTTAGCCAATCCTCTATCCATGCTAATATATTACCCCCAACTCCGTGAGCTCTTATCTTGTGTAGTAACCTTTTATGTGGCACTTTATCGAATGCTTTCTGGAAATCCAAATACATGAGATCTACTGGTTCCCCTTTATTCACCCTGCTTGTTACATCCTCAAAAAATCCCAGCAAATTTGTCAAACATGATTTCCCTTTCATAAAACCATTCATAAGAAATCAAGAATTGGAAGAAATAAATTGAGGCAAAAAAGTGTCTTCAGACTGGTGTTAGAATAATTGGATAGACGCTTAGAATTTGCTTATGTTCTTGGTTCCCTGCGGATGTTATAATATTCTGCACCGTAGCGGTGACCTTGTTTCCAGACTAGCTGTCTGCTGTTTGTGTGCTAGAAAGGCTGTTGACTGTATCTTTGATAATCTACCCTAGGCCCACCCCTAAAAAGAGAGTAAAAGAGCTATCTAAAGAGCTTTTAGCACAGACGGTGAAGGGAAGGGAAGAGCTGTTCGCACACGCCAGCCGTCTGTCCGATCAGAACCGATACCAGCTGCTTGTCACGGTCGTATGTCTACAATGTCTATCTTGATTGCATGTTGTACTTAACTTAAACTGCTGCTCTTTAATTAAATGCCTTACAACTCCTAAGACCCTTTGGGTAATGTGTGTGTGACCTGTGATCCAAATCTTACACCCTACATTTATTCATATTAAAATCTATCTCCCATATCTCATTCATGAGGACATGTCAGGCAGTGCATGTTGCGCACACACACACAAACTGGAAGTCCCTCAACATGCCCATTTTCTGGGTTTAGGCTATTTGCACAAGATGAGTGATTGTCAGGTAAGACTTCTGCCCAACCCCTGGCACTTATCAAACAGTGACAAAAATTTGTTGTGTTTCTGCAAGCCTTAAAGGCCAACAGTAGCTTAAATGAAAAATGGGCATTTAAACTGGTCAGCTGTAGTAAAGGGAGCAAAAGACCCTAAATTTGAGGAGGAAAGCTTTGGAGATCGTGGTTGAGCTGAGAAACAACGTCCTTTTCCCTCTGAATAGTCAGGGGGTCCAGGAAACAGTGGACAGAGAACTTGGCAAGAGATAGCAGAAGTAGTGAACATCAATAATATTCAGAAAATAGAAAAAAAAAATCAATGACCCCACCAGGAGTGGCATTGCACCAACAAAAAATGTGTTTCACGGTTACTTCCTACACATACATTCTTTTCCTATTTCTGTAGCTTCTCATGGGTGGAGATCTGAAACAGTCACCCTGTCCCAGTACCTCACTTGCCTGGCACCAATAATCATTACAAGATTGCACGTGTCAGGCCCATACATACAGATAGCACTCTGACACACGGGTGATCTATGAAGACAAGCCAAATATATGCCAACGCCTCTGTAAAATAAGGTGCAAAACAAGAGGGTACAGGAGGAGTACCGGAGGCCCAGCAAAAGCACAGCTTCTCACTGCCATGGAGAAGCTGCTACTTCAACATTGTGACCTGAATAAGGAGGCAGGTGATGGAGAAGCAGGAGGCATGGCTCATGTTCAGGGGTTGTGCAATATTTAATATCCTTCCGTTCTACATCTTATTCACTAATGCCATGATTTATGCCAAAGCTCCATGCCAGCTCTTATGAAAAGGATGTATTACAACAAAGTATCAGGAACACCTGTGCATAACGATGTTTTTCCTTCTGTCTGTGCAAATATTGAGGAAGCCAAGTTGGAACCCAATTCACTGGAGACTCCATACCCTATCACTTGACCTCCCTCTGGCAAGCAGTTCACCCCAGCAGACTTAGCTAGTGAGTTTGAGGGCAGCACAATTGGTGAAGCACAAAGCACATGACAAGGAGCAGATGGAAGAGCTACAACTGTTTATAGAGTCTTCTCACATCCATGTCCAGCTGAAAAGGGCAAGATTTCTGACCTCTGGGGCCCAGCTTTTAAAGGATGCTGGGATTTTCCTGTATTTATGGAGCACCAAAGTATTACAAGTTTCCTCCTTTTATTCCTTGGAGGTTCGAGGATGCAAATCATGTGGCCTAGAAGCCTGGTGGATATATATTTCTTCCACTTTCTGCTTAATACATTATTTACATGTTATGGATCACTTAGACCCATTTACTATGATTAGAATTTATCCACAGCATTCCTTTGTGAAAATTGTTGCAAACAATCCATTCAATATACTTGATAATCCTGGCCCTCTGTGATAGTTTCACCAAATTTATTCCTTAAGGAACCCACATATTCTTTGACATCCCTTTTACTATTAATATAATTGTACAGCTCTTTGAGGTACCTCCATAATGTCTATTTCTTTACTTTTTCTAATGTTTTCATTAGCTACCCTCGGTCGATTTATGAATGATACCCAAACTCTTCTACTTTTGTTTCCTTTTATCTTTTAATCTATTTCAGCTTGATTTATTAGCTTCCTTATTAAACTAGGTCTAATTTTGTTTCTCTTTTGTTTCCTTCCTCATCCTGCACAATAATCTTAAATAGAAACATAGAAGCTAGGAGCAGGAGTAGGCCATCCGGCCCCTCGAGCCTACTCCGCCATTCAATGAGATCACGGCTGATCATCCAAATTCAGTACCCGGTCCCTGCTTTCTCTCCATATCCCTTGATCCCTTTAGCCTTAAGAAATATATCCAACTCCTTCTTGAATATATTTAATGAATTGGCCTCTACTGCCTTCTTTGGTAGAGAATTCCACAGGTTCACTACTCTCTGGGTGAAGAAATTCCTCCTCATCTCTGTCGTAAATGGCTTACCCCTTATCCTTAGACTGTGACCCCTGGTTCTGGACTCCCCGACCATCGGGAACATCCTTCCAGCATCTAGTCTTTCTAGACCTGTTAGAATTTTATAAGTTTCGATGAGGTCCCCTCTCATTCTTCTAAACTCCAGCGAGTACAAGCCCAATCGACCCAATCTCTCCTCATACGTCATTCCTGCCATCCCAGGTATCAGCCTGGTGAATCTTTGCTGCACTCCTTCCATGGCAAGAACATCCTTCCTCAGATAAGGCGACCAAAACTGCACACACTACTCAAGATGTGGTCTCACCAAGGCCCTGTACAACTGCAGCAAGACATCCTTGTTCCTGTACTCAAACCCTCTCGCTACGAAGGCCAACATTCCATTTGCCTTCTTAACCGCCTGCTGCACCTGCATGCTTACTTTCAGCGACTGGTGCACAAGGACACCCAGGTCTCGTTGCACTTCCCCTTCTCCCAATCTATTGCCATTCAGATAATAATCTGCCTTCCTGTTTTTGCCAGCAAAGTGGATAACCTCGCATTTATCCACGTTATATTGCATCTGCCATGCTTCTGCCCAATCACCCAACCTGTCCAAATCATACTGGAGTTTCTCGACATCCTCCTCACAGCACACACACACCCACCCAGCTTTGTGTCGTTTGCAAACTTGGAGATATTACATCTAGTTCCCTCGTCCAGATCATTAATATATATTGTGAATAGCTGGGGTCCAAAGACCGATCCCTGCGGTACCCCACTAGTCACTGCCTGCCACTCGGAAAAAGACCTGTTTATTCCAACTCTTTGCTTTCTGTCTGCCAACCAGTTCTCTATCCAAGTCAATACCTTGCCCCCAATCCCATGTGCCTTAATTTTACACGCTAATCTCTTATGCAGGACCTTATCGAAAGCCTTTTGAAAATCCAAATACACCACATCCACTGGTTCTCCCTTGTCTATTTTACCAGTTACATCCTCAAAAAATTCCAGTAGATTAGTCAAGCAAGATTTAACTTTTGTAAATCCATGTTGACTTTGTCCAATTCGGTCACTTTTTTCCAAGTGCTTTGCTATTACAGGAAACTTTGTTATATCCGGCACCGACGGGACCGAGCTGTTGCCGATCTATCAAAACTGCCGGACATACCAGCGTTAATGTTGAAGCATACGGAGGTTTTCATCTCCGTATCTGACAACAAACACTGTTGCTTAGCAACAGCTTCTAAACAATCGGCCGTACCTTGGAAGCGTCTCTGAAGCTGTTGCTAAGCTACAGAGAGACTTTGCAGAGCCTGACTGTTGGAAAAAAAAGCCACGAGAAGAAAAAAAACCTAACAAAACGGCTCCTGATTTCTGCCGGTAGATCGAGGTTTCCGGACATACAACCTCCGGATAAACCAAAGTCTCCTGTACATCCTTTATAATGGACTCTAGCATTTTCCCCACTACCGATGTCAGGCTTACTGTTTTCTCTCTACCACCCTTTTTCAACAGTGAGGTAACATTAGCTACCCGCCAATCCATGGGTACTGTTCCAGAGTCTATCGAATTTTGGAAGATGACCAGCAATGCATCTACTATTTCTAGGGCCACTTCCTTAAGTACCCTAGGATGTAGATTATCAGGCCCTGGGGATTTATCGGCCCTCAAACCCATCAATTTCCCGAACACCATTTCCCTACAAATACTGAATTTTATCAGTTCCTCCCTTTCATTAGACCCTATGTTCCCAGACATCTTTGGGAGGTTATTTGTGTCCTCCTTTATGAAGACAGAACCAAAGTATGTATTTAATTGGTCTGCCATTTCTTTGTTCCCCATTATAAATTCCCCTGATTCTGACTGCAAGGGACCTACGCTTGACTTCACCAATCTTTTTCTCTTCACATAGCTATAAAAGCTTTTACATTCAGTTTTTATGTTCCCTGCAAGCTTACGCTCATACTCTATTTTCCCCCTCTTAATTAATCCCTTTGTCCTCCTTTGTTGAATCCTAAACTGCTCCCAATCCTCAGGTTTACTGCTTTTTCTGGCCAATTTATATGTCCTCTCCTTGGATCTTATACTATCCCTAATTTCCCTTGTTAGCCACGGTTGAGTCACCTTTTTTGTTTTATTTTTATGCCAAACTGGGATGAACAAACTCTGTAGTTCATCCATACGATCTTTGAATGTTTGCCATTGCCCATCCACCGTCAACCCTTTGAGTGACATTCCCCAATCAATCCCACCCAACTCGCACCTCATACCATCGTAGTCTCCTTTATTTAAATTCAGGACCCTAGTCTCTGAGTCAACTATTTCACTCTCCATCTTAATGAAGAATTCTATCATATTATGATCGCTCTGACCCAAGGGGCCTCGCACAACAAGATTGCTAATTAATTCTTTCTCATTACATAATACCCAGTCTAAGATGGCCTGATCTCTAGTTGGTTCCTCGACATATTGGTCCAGGAAACCATCCCGTATACACTCCAGGAATTCCTCCTCCACAGTATTGTTACTCATTTGGTTAGCCCAATCTATATGTAGATTAAAGTCACCCATGATAACTGCTGTGCCCTTATTGCACGCTTCTCTAATTTCCCGTTTAATGCCATCCCCGACCTCCACATTACTGCCTTTGAGGTCCTATTTTTTAATTTACCTCCTAACTCCCTATATTCAGCTTTTAGGACCTCATCCTGGATTTTACCTAGATCGTTGGAGGTCTATATACCACTCCCACTAACGTTTTCTGCCCCTTGGTATTTCTCAGTTCTACCCATACAGATTCCACATCATCAGAGCTAATATCCTTCCTTTCAATTGTGTTAATCGCCTCTTTAACCAGCAATGCTACCCCGCCTCCTTTTCCTTTTTGCCTAGCTTTCCTGAATATTGAATACCCCTGGATGTTGAGTTCCCAGCCTTAGCCACCCTGGAGCCATGTTTCCGTAATCCCAATCATATCATATTCGTTTACCTCTATTTGCGCAGCTAATTCATCCACCTTATTACGAATGGTCCTCGCATTAAGACACAAAGCCTTCAGGCTTGTTTTTTTTAACGCTCTTAGATCTTTTAGAATTATTATTTACTGTGGCCATGTTTGATTTAAACCCTTGATTTCTCTGCCTGCCACTTTTGTTTTTCCTCCTTCCTGTCTTTTGCTTTTATCCTTGTTTCCCTTTCCTCTGTCTCCCCGCTCAGGTTCCCAACCCCCTGCCATTTTAGTTTAAACCCTCCCCCAGAGCATTAGCAAACACTCCCCCTAGGACATCGGTCCCGGCCATGCCCAGGTGCAAACCGTCCGTTTTGTACTGGTCCCACCTCCCCCAGAACCGGTTCCAATGTCCCAGCAATTTGAATCCCTCCCCGTAGCACCATTCCTCTAGCCACGTATTCATCTGACATATCCGTCTATTTCTACTCTGACTAGCACGTGGCACTGGTAGCAGTCCTGAGATTACTACCTTTGAGGTCCTATTTTTTAATTTACCTCCTAACTCCCTATATTCAGCTTTTAGGACCTCATCCCAGATTTTACCTATATCGTTGGTACCTATATGCACGACAACTGGCTGTTCACCCTCCCCTTCCAAAATGTTCTGCAGCCACTCAGAGACATCCTTGACCCTTGCACCAGGGAGGCAACACACCATCCTGGAGTCTCGTTTGCGGCTGCAGAAATGCCTATCTATTCCCCTTGCAATAGAATCCCCTATTACTATAGCTCTCCCCCTCTTTTTCCTCCCGTCCTCTGCAGCAGAACCACCCCTGGTGCCAGGAAGTTGGCTGCTGCTGCCTTCCCCTGGTAAGCCATCCCCCCCCCCCCCCCCAATCAGTATCAAAAGTGGTATATCTGTTTGAGAGGGGGATGGCCACAGGGGACCCCTGCACTACCTGCCTGCGCCTACTACTCTGCCTGTTGGTCACCCGTTCCCTTTCTGCCTGTGCCACCTTTACCTGCGGTGTGACCAACTGATTAAACGTGCTATTCAAGACGTCCTCAGCATCGCGAATGGTCCAGTATGTATCCAAGCGCAGCTCCAGCGCCGCAATGCGGTCTGTCAGTAGCTGCAGCTGGATACACTTCCTGCACACATGGTTGTCAGGGACAGAGGAAGTGTCCCTGAGTTCCCACATAGCGCAGGAGGAGCATACCACGGCACCGGACTGTCCTGCCATGACTTACCCTTTAATTAATTCAAATTAAATTAAACAAATCAATCCCACCAATTACACTACAGTTAAATGATATATTTAAGGGCCCTGGTTTACCAACAGTCCCGCTACACCACAGAGAGCTTAGAAAGTATAAACCACAGAGTTAAAGTTTAAAAAATAGAGAAATACTCACCAACCAATCACTTACCTGCTTTCTGGTGACGTCACACTTCGATTACTTTTTACTTCTCTCCCTCTCCGAGATTGGAGAGCTATGAGGCCTACCTGGTCTCTGGCGCCTCTTTATACCTCGCCACTCCGCCGAGATTCCCGCCACCGCCGCTCTGAGGCCTACCTGGTCTCTGGCGCCTCTTTATACCTCGCCGCTCCGCCAAGATTCCCGCTGCCGCCGCTGCCGCTCTGAGGCCTACCTGGTCTCTGGCGCTTCTTTATACCTCGCCGCTCCGCTGAGATTCCCGCCGCCGCCGCCACTCTGATTTCATGAATACATTGTTTTCTTCTGTTCTATTAAGTGTGGTTGTTCATTAATTTTTCATAAAACACTTACCATTGCTGCAAAATTTGGTCTTCTAAAGTCTGAAATCACGACATTGCTGTTTATGACCTAAGTGTTAACAGCAAAATTAAATCTAATATGATAACCGTTAGATTCCCAGTGATCACTAATCAGCTCTAGTGAATTTCTAGACACCAAATCCAATCGTTTTTGCTCTCCTCGCTAGCCTCACATGTTGCATGAGGAAACAATACTTGACTGTCTTAGTGAATTTGCTTGTACTTCCACTCCTCTCTCCTGCTTATCCACGGTCTATCCACTCAATTTCCAAGATAATGGCCCAGAATTGGCGGTCCAGATGATGGCGAGCTGGCAGTGTTCGCCATCATTCTGCCTTTTGAAACTGACGGCAACTTCTGGATTTGGCACACCCTGAAGTTGTGGTCTGTCATTCACTGCTCCTCCACAGGCTGCGCTGTGCCCAAAGATCCCTATAAGCTGCCCGGGACCAACTTTTTCAATGTTAAGTTTCGCACTGCGCACCCAAAAAGAAATTAGGAGAAACATTGTGCCCAGCCACCACCCTGCACCCCCCCACCCACCACCCCCCAAATTACATTCTCTCCTTGTCCTTTCGTCAGCCATTCACAAGGTCGACCAAAGCATCGTCTTCCAATGACACCCTCTGTTGTTCAGCTCAGTGGGACTATCCTCATTTGGTTCCAATGTAACCTATCTAATTATAGCCAGTGAGTCTCCAGCAATGGCTACTCTTCCCACCCCATTACCTCAATAGTCCTGCAAGGATCGATCCTTGGGCCTCTTCTCTTTCTCATTTACATGCTACCCCATAACAATATATTTTCCAGATGTGGGATCAGCTTCACAACCTCTCTCAACTCCTCCACTACCTGTGTGTTGTCAAACTGCTTGTCCAACATCCAGTCTTGGTTGAGTCACAATTTCAGAAGGAACTAAAGTCAGTGTCAAGGGTACAGAGTTGGTGTAAACCCTCCATCTGACACTTTTCTGTGATTCCCTCAATTCCAGAAGTTTTTCCACCCATTCTGTGCCTTATCTTAGCACAATGTTATTGTACAGTATCTTTCACAAATTCAGGACATTACCACTAAGCTACCGTTCCCTATGTTATGCCAGTAACTACACTTCAAATGTACTCTGGCTGTGAAGTACTTTGGGATGTCCTGAGTTTGTGAAAGATACTGTATAAATGCAAGTTTCTCTCTTCTCTCATAACTAGAAGCCTCTCATCCCTGGTGACAGTGAATCTCTTCTGTAGCTTGTCTATGGCCTTAACATCCTTCCTACATTAAGGTACGCAAAGCTGCAGCCTAACCATTGATCTTTAATCGTAAAGCATTTGCAATCATTTTCAGCCAGAAGTGCCGAGTGGATGATCCATATCAGCCTCCTCCTGAGGTCCTCACCATCACAGAAGCCAGTCTTCAGCCAATTCGATTCACTCCACGTGATATCAAGAAACGGCTGAGCGCACTGGATACAGCAAAGGCTATGGGCCCGGACAACATCCCGGCTATCGTGCTGAACACTTGTGCTCGAGAACTAGCCGCGCCTCTAGCCAAGCTGTTCCAGTACAGCTACAACACTGGCATCTATCCGACAATGTGGAAAACTGCCCAGGTATGTCCTGTCCACAAAAAGCAGGACAAATCCAATCCGGCCAATTACCGCCCCATCAGTCTACTCTCAATCATCAAAGTGATGGAAGGTGTCATCAACAGTGCTATCAAGCAGCACTTACTCACCAATAACCTCACTGATGCCCAGTTTGGGTTCTGCCAAGACCACTCAGCTCCAGACCTCATTACAGCCTTGGTCCAAACATGGACAAAGGAGCTGAATTCCAGAGCTGAGGTGAGAGTGACTGCCCTTGACATCAAGGCAGCATTTGACTGAGTCTGGCATCAAGGAGCTCTAGTAAAACTGAAGTCAATGGGAATCAGGGGGAAAACACTCCACTGGCTGGAGTCATACCTAGCACGAAGGAAGATGGTTGTGGTGGTTGAATGTCCCAGGACATTGCTGCAGGAGTTCCTCAGGGCAGTGTCCTAGGCCCAACCATCTTCAGCTGCTTCATCAATGACCTTCCCTCCAATATAAGGTCAGAAATGGGGATGTTCGCTGATGATTGCACAGTGTTCAGCACCATTCACAACTCCACAGATAATGAAGCAGTCCATGCCCGCATGCAACAAGACCTGGACGACTTTCAGGCTTGGGCTGAAAAGTGGCAGGTAACATTTGCGTCACAGAGGTGCCAGGCAATGACTATCTCCAACAAGTGACAGTCTAACCACCTCCCCTTGACATTCAATGGCATTACCATCGCCGAATTCCCTACTATCAACATCCTGGAGGTCACCACTGACCAGAAACTTAACTGGACCAGCCACATAAATACTGTGGCAACAAGAGCAGGTCAGAGGCTAGGTATTCTGTGGCGAGTGTCTCACCTCCTGATTCCCCAAAGCCTTTCCACCATCTACAAGGCACAAGTAAGGAGTGTGATGGAATACTCTCCACTTGCCTGGATAAGTGCAGCTCCAACAACACTCAAGAAGCTCGACACCATCCAGGACAAAGCAGCCCGCTTGATTGGCACCCCATCCACCACCTTAAACATTCACTCCCTCCACCTCCGGTGTACCGTGGCTACAGTGTGCACCATCTACAAGATGCACTGCAGCAACTCGTCAAGGCTTCTTCGGCAGCACCTCCCAAACCCACAACCTCTTCCACCTAGAAGGACAAGGGCAGCAAGCGCATGGGAACACCACCACCTCCAAGTTCCCCTCCAAGTCACACACCATCCTGACTTAGAAGTATATCGCCGATCCTTCATCGTCGCTGGGTTAAAATCCTGGAACTCCCTACCTAACAGCACTGTGGGAGTACCATCACCACACAGACTGCAGCGATTTAATAAGGCTGCTCACCACCACCTTCTCAAGGGCAACTAGGGATGGGCAATAAATGCTGGCCTTGCCAGCGACACCCAGATCCCACAAACGAATAAAAAAAAAACGATAGCCAATTTGCACACAGCAAGGCGTCACAAACAGCAATAAGGTGAATAGCAAGTCAATCTACTTTTAGTGATGTTGGCGGAGGGGTAAATATTGGCTAGGACACTGGGATAACTCTCCTGCTCTTCTTTGAATACTGCCATGGGATATTTTATGCCCAGCTGAGCAGGCAGACAGAGACTTGGTTTAATGTCGCATCTGAAAGATGGCACCTCCGACAATGCAGTGCTCGCTCGGTCAGCCTAGGCTGTATGCTCACATCTCCAGAGTGGGGCTTGAACCCATGAACTTCTGATTCAGAGACATGAGCCATGGCTAAGGGATTAAAAATAAATAAAATGAAAAAGTGTCACAAGCCTTTGGAGGAGATTATAGAGATAGGGAGGGGCAATGCCATGGAGGGATTTGAAAACAAGGATGAGAATTTTAAAATCGAGACGTTGCTTAACCGGGAGCCAATGTAGGTCAGCGTGCACAGGGGTGATGGGTGAACGGGACTTGGTGCGAGTTAGAACACGGGCAGCCGAGTTTTGAATGGCCTCAAGTTTATGTAGGGTAGAATGTGGGAGGTCAGCCAGGAGTGCGTTGGAATAGTCAAGTCTAGAGGTAACAACGGCATGGATGGGGGTTTCAGCAGCAGATGAGCAGAGGCAGGGGCGGAGATGGGCAATGTTACGGAGGTGGAAATAGGCGGTCTTAGTTATGGCATGGAAATGTGGTTGGAAGCTCATTTCAGGGTCAAATACAACACCAAGATTGCGAACAGTCTGGTTCAGCCTCAGACAAATGCTCGGGAGAGGGATGGAGTCGGTGGCTAGGGAACAGAGTTTATGGCGGGGACCAAAGACAATGGCTTCGGCGTTCCCAATACTTAATTGGTGGAAATTTCTGCTCATTCAGTACTGGATATCAGACAAGCAGTCTGACAATTTAGAGTCCGTGGATGGGTCGAGAGTGGTGGCGGCGAGGTAGAGCTGGGTAACATAGTGTCATCAGAGTACCTGTGGAAACTGACGCTGTGTTTTCAGATAATATTGTCAAGGCGAAGCATGTAGATGAGAAATAGGAGGGGGCCAAGGATAGATCCTTGGGGGTTACATGATGCGGGAGCAGGAAAAGAAGCCATTGCAGGTGATTCTCTGGCTACAATTAGATAGATAATGTGGTGTATTTGGACTTTCAGAAGGCTTTCGATAAGGTCCCGCATAAGAGATTAGCGTGAAAAGTTAAAGCACATGGGATTGGTGGTAAGGTACTGACTTGGATAGAGAACTGGTTGGCAGACAGGAAGCAAAGAGTTGAAATAAACGGGTCTTTTTCCGAGTGGCAGGCAGTGACTAGTGGGATACTGCAGGGATCGGTGCTAGGACCCCAGCTATTCACAATATATATTAATGATCTAGATGAGGGAACTAGATGTAATATCTCCAAGTTTGCAGACGACACAAAGCTGGGTGGGCATGTGTGCTGTGAGGAGGATGCAGAGAAACTCCAGGATGATTTGGACAGGTTGGGTGATTGGGCAGATGCAGTATAATGTGGATAAATGCGAGGTTATCCACTTCAGTGGCAAAAACAGGAAGACAGATTATCTGAACGGCAATAGATTGGGAAAAGGGGAAGTGCAACGAGACCTGGGTGTCCTTGTGCACCAGTCGCTGAAGGTAAGCATGCAGGCGCAGCAGGCGGTTAAGAAAGCAAATGGTATGTTGGCCTTCATAACGAGAGGATTCGCGTACAGGAGCAAGGATGTCTTGCTGCAGTTGTACAGGGACTTGGTGAGACCACACCTTGAGTATTGTGTGTAGTTTTGGTCGCCTTAGCTGAGGAAGGATGTTCTTGCCATGGAGGGAGTGCAGCGAAGATTCACCAGACTGATACCTGGGATGGCAGGAATGACGTAAGAGGAGAGATTGGGTCGATTTGGCTTATATTCGCTAGAGTTTAGTAGAATGAGGGGATCTCATTGAAACTTATAAAATTCTGACAGGGCTGGACAGACTAGATGCAGGAAGGATGTTCCCGATGTTCAGGGAGTCCAGAACCAGGGGTCACAGTCTAAGGATAAGGGGTAAGCCATTTAGGACAGAGATGAGGAGGAATTTCTTCACCCAGAGAGTGGTGAACCTGTGGAATTCTCTACCACAGAAGGCAGTAGAGGCCAATACATTAAATATATTCAAGAAGGAGTTGGATATATTTCTTAAGGCTAAAGGGATCAAGGGGTATGGGGAGAAAGCAGGGACCAGGTGCTGAATTGGGATGATCAGCCATGATCGCATTGAATGGCAGAGCAGGCTCGAAGGGCCGAATAGCCTACTCCTGCTCCTATCTTCTATGTTTCTATGTTAAAGGTGCTATATAAATACAAGTTGTTGTTGTCAATGGCCTTTCATCAGAACTCTTTCTACATTGAGCATATGAACAGGATTCTTGATTTCCGCAATATGTAATCTGTCTGAACAAATAAGGGGCAATTGAATCATTTTTTTTTTTAAATAGGCATGAAACACCCCACTATCCGGGAAAACACATCGCCCCGTATAGACACCAGGGTCAATGCGACCCACGACAGGTGACCCTCCCACATTGCCATCTTTCAGCATTTGTAAACATGAGCCACCGATGCCAAAACTTACTGGATTGTGAAACTCCCCCGGGTCGCTTCACTTCCACCGCGCGGCTCAACGCCCCGCCCCGCCCCGCCCAGCAGGCGCAGGATCAAGTGAGACTGCATGGCTGGAGCCTCCGACCCGCCCACCGCCTCCAGACACCTGGACTGCGCACTTCCGGGATACCATAAACTCAACTGCCATTGGCTACGGCCAATCGGGCTGCACCATGAATGACGGGCACTCGGGGTCGAGGCGCGCCAGCCAGGCTGTGGCCAGGGGCTCAGAGAGGAGCAGGCGTGGCAATGCTTGCTGTCACTCATTTATTCTGCACTGAAAATAAATACTCGTTTCTCTTTTTAGGGCGCATCGTTATTTAATCCTTGCATCTGAGAGTGCAGTCAATCCATCTGACAACACTGTCTTTCTTACTACTGGCAAAGTTTTGAGCTTCAACGATATGTATCCTGTCGGTGACAGGAGTGAAATTTACGTGATCATAAAGAGCAAAGCAGATCGCATGCCTGTGTAAAAGTGTGGAGTTTAGTTGATTTTTCAGAGCGAAATACATAAAAACGGGTTACAGATTTTAAACAAAAATAAAACAGACTTAACTTTAGGAAGAATGCTGAGGATCAGTTTCTTCCACGTATCTTTCCATTATAGCAGGGACGAGCTGGAGTGCCCGGCGGTGCCGAGGGTTTTTTGACGGCATGTTGTTATGAAAAAAGTAGAAATAATTTTTATTATATATATAAATGAGTTTGTCTGTCTGTCTGTGTGGGAAGGAGAGAGAGAGGGAGAGAGACTGGGGGGGCAGAGAGGCCCGGGGATCGAGAGAGAGACTGGGGGGAGAAGAGAGAGACGGGGGGGGGCGGAGAAGAGAGAGACGGGGGGGGGCGGAGAAGAGAGAGACGGGGGGGGGGCGGAGAAGAGAGAGACGGGGGGGGGCGGAGAAGAGAGAGACGGGGGGGGGGCGGAGAAGAGAGAGACGGGGGGGGGGCGGAGAAGAGAGAGACGGGGGGGGGGCGGAGAAGAGAGAGACGGGGGGGGGCGGAGAAGAGAGAGACGGGGGGGGGGCGGAGAAGAGAGAGACGGGGGGGGGGCGGAGAAGAGAGAGACGGGGGGGGGGCGGAGAAGAGAGAGACGGGGGGGGGGCGGAGAAGAGAGAGACGGGGGGGGGCGGAGAAGAGAGAGACGGGGGGGGCGGAGAAGAGAGAGACGGGGGGGGGCGGAGAAGAGAGAGACGGGGGGGGGGGCGGAGAAGAGAGAGACGGGGGGGGGGCGGAGAAGAGAGAGACGGGGGGGGCGGAGAAGAGAGAGACGGGGGGGGGGGCGGAGAAGAGAGAGACGGGGGGGGGGGCGGAGAAGAGAGAGACGGGGGGGGGGGCGGAGAAGAGAGAGACGGGGGGGGGCGGAGAAGAGAGAGACGGGGGGGGGGGGCGGAGAAGAGAGAGACGGGGGGGGGGGCGGAGAAGAGAGAGACGGGGGGGGGGGGCGGAGAAGAGAGAGACGGGGGGGGGGGGCGGAGAAGAGAGAGACGGGGGGGGGGCGGAGAAGAGAGAGACGGGGGGGGGGCGGAGAAGAGAGAGACGGGGGGGGGCGGAGAAGAGAGAGACGGGGGGGGGGCGGAGAAGAGAGAGACGGGGGGGGCGGAGAAGAGAGAGACGGGGGGGGGGCGGAGAAGAGAGAGACGGGGGGGGGGGCGGAGAAGAGAGAGACGGGGGGGGGGGCGGAGAAGAGAGAGACGGGGGGGGGGCGGAGAAGAGAGAGACGGGGGGGGGGCGGAGAAGAGAGAGACGGGGGGGGCGGAGAAGAGAGAGACGGGAGGGGGCGGAGAAGAGAGAGACGGGGGGGGCGGAGAAGAGAGAGACGGGGGGGGCGGAGAAGAGAGAGACGGGGGGGGGCGGAGAAGAGAGAGACGGGGGGGGGGCGGAGAAGAGAGAGACGGGGGGGGGGGCGGAGAAGAGAGAGACGGGGGGGGGCGGAGAAGAGAGAGACGGGGGGGGGGCGGAGAAGAGAGAGACGGGGGGGGGGCGGAGAAGAGAGAGACGGGGGGGGGGCGGAGAAGAGAGAGACGGGGGGGGGGCGGAGAAGAGAGAGACGGGGGGGGGGCGGAGAGAGAACGAGAGAGAGAGACGGGGGGGCGGAGAAGAGAGAGACGGGGGGGCGGAGAAGAGAGAGACGGGGGGGGGCGGAGAAGAGAGAGACGGGGGGGGGGCGGAGAAGAGAGAGACGGGGGGGGGCGGAGAAGAGAGAGACGGGGGGGGGGCGGAGAAGAGAGAGACGGGGGGGGGGGCGGAGAAGAGAGAGACGGGGGGGGGGGCGGAGAAGAGAGAGACCGGGGGGGGGGGCGGAGAAGAGAGAGACGGGGGGGGCGGAGAAGAGAGAGACGGGGGGGGGCGGAGAAGAGAGAGACGGGGGGGCGGAGAAGAGAGAGACGGGGGGGGCGGAGAAGAGAGACGGGGGGGGGCGGAGAAGAGAGAGACGGGGGGGGGCGGAGAAGAGAGAGACGGGGGGGGGCGGAGAAGAGAGAGACGGGGGGGGGAGAAGAGAGAGACGGGGGGGGGAGAAGAGAGAGACGGGGGGGGGGAAGAGAGAGACGGGGGGGGAAGAGAGAGACGGGGGGGGGAAGAGAGAGACGGGGGGGGGAGAAGAGAGAGACGGGGGGGGGAGAAAGAGAGAGACGGGGGGGGAAGAGAGAGACGGGGGGGGGAGAAGAGAGAGACGGGGGGGGGAGAAGAGAGAGACGGGGGGGGGGAGAAGAGAGAGACGGGGGGGGGAGAAGAGAGAGACGGGGGGGGAGAAGAGAGAGACGGGGGGGGGAGAAGAGAGAGACGGGGGGGAAGAGAGAGACGGGGGGGAAGAGAGAGACGGGGGGGGGAAGAGAGAGACGGGGGGGGGAGAAGAGAGAGACGGGGGGGGAAGAGAGAGACGGGGGGGGGAGGAAGAGAGAGACGGGGGGGGGAGAAGAGAGAGACGGGGGGAGAAGAGAGAGACGGGGGGGGGAGAAGAGAGAGACGGGGGGGGAGAAGAGAGAGACGGGGGGGGAGAAGAGAGAGACGGGGGGGGAGAAGAGAGAGACGGGGGGGGGAGAAGAGAGAGACGGGGGGGGGAGAAGAGAGAGACGGGGGGGAGAAGAGAGAGACGGGGGGGAGGATCGAGAGAGAGACTGGGGGGAGAAGAGAGAGACGGGGGGGCAGAGAAGAGAGAGACGGGGGGGGGCGGAGAAGAGAGACGGGGGGGCGGAGAAGAGAGAGACGGGGGGGCGGAGAAGAGAGAGACGGGGGGCGGAGAAGAGAGAGACGGGGGGCGGAGAAGAGAGAGACGGGGGGGGGGAGAAGAGAGAGACGGGGGGGAGAAGAGAGAGACGGGGGGGGTGAGAAGAGAGAGACGGGGGGGGCGGGAGAAGAGAGAGACGGGGGGTGGGGGGGAGAAGAGAGAGACGGGGGGTGGGGGGGAGAGAGAGAGACGGGGGGGGAGAAGAGAGAGACGGGGGGGGGGAGAAGAGAGAGACGGGGGGGGGGAGAAGAGAGAGACGGGGGGGGGAGAAGAGAGAGACGGGGGGGGAGAAGAGAGAGACGGGGGGGGAGAAGAGAGAGACGGGGGGGGAGGATCGAGAGAGAGACTGGGGGGAGAAGAGAGAGACGGGGGGGGGAGAAGAGAGAGACGGGGGGGGAGAAGAGAGAGACGGGGGGGAGAAGAGAGAGACGGGGGGGAGAAGAGAGAGACGGGGGGGAGAAGAGAGAGACGGGGGGGGAGAAGAGAGAGACGGGGGGGAGAAGAGAGAGACGGGGGGGAGGAAGAGAGACGGGGGGGAGAAGAGAGACGGGGGGGAGAAGAGAGACGGGGGGAGAAGAGAGAGACGGGGGGGGAGAAGAGAGAGACGGGGGGGAGAAGAGAGAGACGGGGGGGAGAAGAGAGAGACGGGGGGGAGAAGAGAGACGTGGGGGAGAAGAGAGAGACGGGGGGGGGAGAAGAGAGACGGGGGAGAAGAGAGAGACGGGGGGGGAGAAGAGAGAGACGGGGGGGAGAAGAGAGAGACGGGGGGGGAGAAGAGAGAGACGGGGGGGAGAAGGGAGAGACGGGGGGGGGAGAAGAGAGAGACGGGGGGGAGAAGAGAGAGACGGGGGGGAGAAGAGAGAGACGGGGGGAGAAGAGAGACGGGGGAGAGAAGAGAGACGGGGGGGGAGAAGAGAGAGACGGGGGGAGAAGAGAGAGACGGGGGGAGAGAAGAGAGAGACGGGGGGGAGAAGAGAGAGACGGGGGGGGAGAAGAGAGAGACGGGGGGGGAGAAGAGAGAGACGGGGGGGGAGAAGAGAGAGACGGGGGGGAGAAGAGAGAGACGGGGGGGGAGAAGAGAGAGACCGGGGGGGAGAAGAGAGACGGGGGGGGAGAAGAGAGAGACGGGGGAGAGAAGAGAGAGACGGGGGGGAGAAGAGAGAGACTGGGGGGAGAAGAGAGAGACGGGGGGAGAAGAGAGAGACGGGGGAGAAGAGAGAGACGGGGGGGGGAGAAGAGAGAGACTGGGGAGAGAAGAGAGAGACGGGGGGGAGAAGAGAGAGACGGGGGGGAGAAGAGAGAGACGGGGGGGGAGAAGAGAGAGACGGGGGGGAGAAGAGAGAGACGGGGGGCGGAGAAGAGAGAGACGGGGGGGAGAAGAGAGAGACGGGGGGGAGAAGAGAGAGACGGGGGGAGAAGAGAGAGACGGGGGGCGGAGAAGAGAGAGACGGGGGGGGAGAAGAGAGAGACGGGGGGGAAGAGAGAGACGGGGGGGAGAAGAGAGAGACGGGGGGGAGAAGAGAGAGACGGGGGGGAAAAGAGAGAGACGGGGGGGGGAGAAGAGAGAGACGGGGGGGAGAAGAGAGAGACGGGGGGGGAGAAGAGAGAGACGGGGGGGAGAAGAGAGAGACGGGGGGGAGAAGAGAGAGACGGGGGGGAGAAGAGAGAGACGGGGGGGAGAAGAGAGAGACGGGGGGGCGGAGAAGAGAGAGACGGGGGGGGAGAAGAGAGAGACGGGGGGGAGAAGAGAGAGACGGGGGGAGAAGAGAGAGACGGGGGGCGGAGAAGAGAGAGACGGGGGGGGAGAAGAGAGAGACGGGGGGAGAAGAGAGAGACGGGGGGGAGAAGAGAGAGACGGGGGGGAGAAGAGAGAGACGGGGGGGAGAAGAGAGAGACGGGGGGCGGAGAAGAGAGAGACGGGGGGGGAGAAGAGAGAGACGGGGGGGAGAAGAGAGAGACGGGGGGAGAAGAGAGAGACGGGGGGGCGGAGAAGAGAGAGACGGGGGGGGAGAAGAGAGAGACGGGGGGAGAAGAGAGAGACGGGGGGGGAGAAGAGAGAGACGGGGGGGGAGAAGAGAGAGACGGGGGGGAGAAGAGAGAGACGGGGGGGAGAAGAGAGAGACGGGGGGGAGAAGAGAGAGACGGGGGGGAGAAGAGAGAGACGGGGGGGAGAAGAGAGAGACGGGGGGGAGAAGAGAGAGACGGGGGGTGAAGAGAGAGACGGGGGGGAGAAGAGAGAGACGGGGGGGGAGAAGAGAGAGACGGGGGTGGAGAAGAGAGAGACGGGGGGGGGAGAGGAGAGAGACGGGGGGGGGAGAAGAGAGAGACGGGGGGAGAAGAGAGAGACGGCGAACGAGGCACAGCCCGAGCGGCGGATGGGATAGAAAGCCCGGGAAAGGCCCGAGGAGCCAGGCCCAGAGACCTCTGAGGAGAAGGGGGAGCAACCAGAAGGCTCCAGAAGCAAACCAAGACTGTGAGTACAGGGCCAGGGAGGGAGACTGAAGCCAGGGAAAGGCCCAAGGAGCCAGGCCGAGACAGAGGCCCAGAGACCTCTGAGGGGGAGGGGAACAGCCCGGAGGCACCGGGAAACAGCAGCTCACAGACTCAGACCTGGGAAGGGTGAACCCAGGAGCCGAGGCCCAGGGACCACGGGGTCGGAGAGGGGGACTTGGAAAGGTCGCGAACAGGGAGAGGGAAACACCAAACCTGGGGCCCCAGAAAAGCTTATTCTAAGATCAACAATACTTTCTCTACACTACCAATAATGAGCAAATCAGAAGAGCCACAACAGCCCCCGAGGGACACTGAGAGCAACCACTTCCAGATTCC